>NW_028258173.1:6212121-6363636 GCF_053883595.1 Heterocephalus glaber | reverse complement strand
GAGGCTGAGGCAGGTGAATTGCCATGAGTTCAAGGCCAGCCTGGGCTACATAGTGAGTTCAAGGCCAACCTGAATTACAGTGAGACCCTGTCTCAGGCTAAAAAGCAAAAAAAAAAAAAAAAAAAAAAATAACCCACAAAATGTTCAGTCCATTAAGAACATAAAAACAATTGTACTAAATATATATAAATGCATATGCATCTAACAATAGAATCCTAAAATATATGAAACAAAATCTAATTGGAGAAATAAACAAGGCAACAATAGTAGCTGGATACTTCAACATGCCATTTTCTGTAACAGGACAACCAGACAGAAGACCAGCAAGTAAACAGAAAACTTGAGTAATTATAAGCCAACCAAACCTAACATTCATATATACAACACTTCCCAACAATAGCAATGTAAGAAGAGAAAAAACACATTCTTCTCCAGGGCACATAGAACATTCCCCAAGACAGACTATAGGATAAGTCTCAATAAATTTTTTTTGTTTCTTTTGAGCCAGGATCTATGTAGTCCAGGTTAGTTTAAAACTTGCTATGTGCTGCAGGGTGGCCTTGAACTCTTAATCCTCATGCCTCAGCCTCCCACGCTGGGATTACAGGCCTGTGTCATCACACCTAGCGACAAGTCTCAGTAAGTTTAAATTTCTTTTTTTTTTTTTTCTGGACTGGCGATCAAACTCAGGACCTTGCGCTGGTAGGCAAGCATGGCGCCACTGAGCTACATCCCTGGCCCAAGTTTCAGTAAGTTTAAAGGGACTAATATCATACAAAGTATGTTCTCCAAACAAAGTAGAATGAAATCACAATAAGATAACTAAGTTTGGTAAAATCTTAAATATATAGAAATTAAGCACATATAAGCAACCAATGGGTCAAGAAGAAATCACAAGGGAAATGAGGACATGATTTGACACCAATGAAAATGAAGACACAACAGCACCAACCATTAGGGACCTAGCTAGAGCGGTGTGCAGAGGGAAAGGTATACATGCAAATGCAAATATTAAAAATTCTCATGAATTATATAAACTCTTGAATAAACTAGGAAAAAATTCAGCAACTTAAACCCAAGTCAAGAAGACAGAAGGAAATAATAAAGAGTAAAACAGAAAAAGTGAAATAGATAGAAAACAATAGAGAAAATCAATATAAGGAAAAATTGTTTTTTGAAAAAGATAGACAAAACTGACAAACTAGATTGATCAAGATGAAACAGAAGGTTCATATTATTAAAATCAGCAAATGGTGGTGCATGCCTGTAATTGCAGCACTCAAGAGGCTGAGGCAGGAGGATAGCTGTAAGTTCAAGGCCAGCATAAACTACATAGTGAGACCTTGTCTCAGGAAAAAAATTCAGGAACAAAAGAGGGGACATTATTACTGACCTACAGATATGAAATAGACTATAAGGGAAAACTCTGAATAATTGTCTACTAATAAATTAGATAACCCCAATGAAATAGATACATTCCTAGAAGCGACTTAAGCAGAAACAAAATCTGAACAGATCTATTTAAATAAAAAGGTTGAGTTATTGATCAAAAAACTTCTTAGGACCTTTGGTTTTCTCTTTTATAGGATGAAGAGAATTTCAGGATCAGATGACTTCACTGGTAAAATCTACCAACTAATTACAGAAAAATTAACACCAATCCTTCAAAAAATCTTTCAAAATATAAAAGAGGATAGACTATTTCCTAATTCATTCTAGGAGTCAGTATTGCCCCATAACAAAAGCAGATGAAGAAATCAAGAAAATTATGAACCAGTATGTCTTGTGACAATAGATGTACAAATCCTCAACAAATAGTAACAAACCACATTAAAGAGAGTATACAGATAACATTATACACCACAACCAAGTGGGATTTGTCCAGGAATGCAAGGTTGGCTCAACATAAAAATCAACCAATCTAAGACACCATCTTAATAGAATTAACATGGTCATCTAAGTTAATGCAGTGGAAGCATTTACAAATTAACACCTTTTCATTATAAAAACATCTACAAACTAAGAATAGAAAAAAAATGACCTCAACCATGTAGAAAGCATCTACAAAAAGCAAAACAAACAAAAAACAAATAAAAAGCCATGGCTAACATTACTTATAGTGAATACCCCTAAGATCAAGAACAAAGCAAGGATCTCTTCCCATGTCTATTAAACTTTGTATGGAGGTTTTAGCCAAGGCCAGTGAGGGAAAACAAAAAGGCATCCATGTTGGAAAGACAAATAAAACTATATACATTTGCCGATAACATGATCTTACATGTAGAAAACTACAGAGAAGCCAGGCATAGTGGTGCATGCCTGTAATCCCAGCACTGTGGGAGGCGGGAGGATTTCTGCCAAAAAACTAATGAGATCCTGTCTCAAAATAAAAAATAAAACAAGGGCCAGGGATGCAGCTAGGTATCCAGTACAAGAATGAAAGGATACAGGCTGGGGATTTACCTCAGTGGCACTGCACTTGCCTCATAAGCACAAGGTTCTGAGTTCAATCCCTGCTACTGGAAAAAAAAAAGAATCAAAGAATAAGCTGGGCATGGTGGTGGTGCACGCCTGTAATCGGCTGTTACCTGAGTAATTATTTCTGATTTTATTTTTCCCAGATCCTCTTTTGTTGCCAGTTTAGAGAGTGCAGGTAGTTGAGTATCAGATTCTTCCATCTCATTTCCTTTGGGGTTGCTGTAGAAGTCTGTTTTTGAGGCTTGTTTACGTGTCTTCTCATTTCCACAGGCGGTGTGTGTGTGGGGGGGTTGCTTCTGGCACCCGTGCGGCTCAGCTTCTCTGCCCTAGGAGCTTGGGATTGCGGCGGGGGAGTTTCCTTCTGGGTGCTGGGACTGGCTCAGCTTCTCTGCCCTAGGAGCTTGGGATGGCATCAGGGGAGCTTTCTCCAGACCTTTTAAGATGTGCCAATTTGGTGTCAACTGGGCCAACACCTTTTCCCACACACATTTTTAGTTTTCCCCACCTGTTCCATTCCCCTTTTAGGATGAGACATCTTAGTTAATAAGCTGTCAGCCATTACTAGCAGACATGGTGGGAAACTAGGGAAGAGAACAAAGATAGTAAACCATGTCCCATCCTCATGTCCCACCTGCTACATTTCCAGGAAGCCTGATGATGCCTGCAACCACCATCCATCCCAAGAAGTGTAACCTCACTCTTTCCACCTCCAAATTCCTCATGAAAGCAAACTCTTCCCCTCCCCCTTAAAACTTTGATTCTCACCTTGGTCACTGCTGATTACCCTTTTCCCAAACTCAGACCACTTGTATGCTGTCACAGTGAATAAACCAGTCTCCTTACTTGCCTAAGGCCTGCCACTGGTGGTCTCTCTGCTCTCCCCCTACCTCTGTTACAGTAATTATCTGGAACCCAGGGGTGAATCCAGATTTTGTGGGGCCTGAACCTTATGAAATTTGCAAAGTGCCTTCTAATGAAAAAACATGCAACATTTATGCATACAGAGATTGACAGGGCCATAACCAGAGCTTTGGAAAGGGCCTTTGCAAGTGAGGAGCCCTAGAGCCTAGGCTCCATTCCAGTCATAGTAAATTCACCTCAGCTGAGATATTTGTACAAACCTTTGTAACATTGGAAAAAATTATATTTCAAGTTATAATCAGCCCCATGACTGAATCTGACTGGTCATAAAATTACTGGTATCTTAACTTGGCAACTTCCTTTTGGAAAGAGATATAATAGGCTTCTATCTCATTATGGCAAATGTTACACTACTTTTGTCTATTAGAAAGATTAGACCCTAAACAAAGGTGCCCAGCTGCAAACACACACTTTGTGGATTGTGACCATTGTGTCAATCTTTTCTCTTTTTTTAGGGGGGAGATAGGGCCTCACTATGTTGCCCATGTTGGCCCCCAAACTCCTGAGCTTAAATGGTCCTCCCTGCTTCCACCTCCTGAGT
Source organism: Heterocephalus glaber (assembly GCF_053883595.1). Taxonomy (NCBI): domain Eukaryota; kingdom Metazoa; phylum Chordata; class Mammalia; order Rodentia; family Bathyergidae; genus Heterocephalus; species Heterocephalus glaber. The sequence continues at coordinate 6,359,696 of NW_028258173.1, read as the reverse complement.
AGCTGGAACCACAAGTACATGCCACACTTGGCTCATTGTGCAGATCTATCAAAGCAACTGTAAATTAGTTTCAGAGGCACAGCTCCATCCAGATCACATGATACAAGTATTAATGTCAACACGAGTTAGCTCTCATTTTCTCATCTCCATGAAGCAACTGTCTTTCTGTTAAGATAAACCTTAAAATCAGATGTAACAAGTTGGTATCTCCTCCATTATGGGTCTTTTCTAACCCACCACCCATTCCCACTTTGCCTCAAAAGCAAATTCTCAGTGTTCATTCTCCCAAGTTGGGCATCAGCAGATTGATGAGGGGAGAGAGGAATCACTACACTTGAGGATGCAGGTGAAGTTAACCAGCTCCAGGCACATCCTAACCCTCCCTCCACGGAACTCAAAATAAACTGTGTGAACCTGGATTTTGGAACCCACAAGACAGGTGGACAGTCTTTCCGAACATCAAGGATAGAGGAGAATTTTCACCTTGAGTCTAAAATCCCCTTCAGGCCATTAAACATCAGAATTTTCAATTGGAAGACAATAAAACCCACACTTCTTATCAAAGGTAGCAGGAACGAAAGCAAATGGAATAAGGCTAGAGCAATGTATTTTTATTTATATTTTTCAAACTGTCACTCTACAGAAACACTACCTATTGCACACAGATAATTCATAACTTCAGAAGTACATACTTTTCAAAAAATAACATTCTGAGTGGGTAGGGAGAGAAGTACCTGGTAGCAGGTTTTCAGGAATTCTTTCCATTTAGAAGACACTGGCACTGAGAAAGCACCTGTACCTTTTGCTCCCTGGAGAATATTACATTAAACTTAATTATTTGAAGCTCTCTGTTGTATATATTTGAACAGTTGGAACTCAGCATGTGAGAAGGAATCAGAGTTAAACTGACAAGTGGAATTTCAAGGACCATACACATGTCAGAGCAGCATCCCTGAGCTTCCAAAAGTGCTAATTTGGGTGTTACTTGTACAATACCTCATATTGCCCATGCCAAAGATCAGTACCTTGGAATGCAGGCCATGTTACCTAGAAGTTAAAGAAGTCAAGCCAGGCACAGTGGCACATGCCTGTAATTCCAGAACTCAAGAGGTTGAGGCAGGAGAAATGTGAGTTTGAGGCCAGCCTCGGGTACACAGTGAGTAAGTACATGGCCACCCTGGACTACATAGCAATACTCTGTTACCAAAACAAGTTATATACAAGTCTCTTGGGCTCTTTGTACCTTAGTTTCCTCATTTCAAAATAATGAATGGGTCTTAAGACATACTTTTCAGAGTTCATACAGGACTTAGACCCAGCTAACCAATATCTGCATGAAATTAACACATAGATTTTGTTTTTGCATGTGTTTATCATTCATTTCACTTACACTGGTGTAAAAACTGCATCCTGTGCCATGCTTGAAATGTTCCAAAGCTCAGTTTCATGAGTAAATTACAATGAAGATTTTTACAAAAAAAGACATAAGCCAAAGAAAAAAGATACTCTTTCTGAATATTTATCATTTGGCAGTAATCCTAAATGATATACAATGAAACATAACTTTCAATACTTTTTCCATATAAAAAAGAAATCTCACTGGAAGAAATTGACTTATAATTTATACTTTCAGAGCTGGGGGTGTAGCTTAGTGGTAGAGCACTTGCCTAGCATGCACAAGGCTATGAGTCCAATCCCAAGTACAGTATAATTTATATTTTCATATTTATACCTGCAATGCATTAGATATAAAAGAGTGAATACTTAATAAACACATGTTGAGTGATCTTTGATTCTCTAAAACAGGATTTCACAACCTCAGCGCTACTGACATTTGGAGCTGGACAATCCTTTGTTGCGAGTGTCTGACTGAACAGTGTAGGATGGTTAGCAGCATCCCTGGTCTCTGCCCACTAGATGCTAATGGCAGTATCCACAGTGCCACATGCCACCTGGGTGCAAAATCATACCAATTGAGCATCACTGCTCTATAATGATTCTCTCTGTCCTGTGCACTAATCCTCATACTGATCTTTGGTAGAGATTAGAAGGATTTCAAAATGAGTAGCAAAGAGGTTTATAAAACTGCAAATATAATGAAGTTATATTTGTAACTTACACGAACTTCAAAAACGGTAGTGCTTCAAATGTACGTCTTTCAATAAACTGGATTTTATTGCAGGATAAATCTCTAGGAAAAGAAAAATGGAAATATTGCCTTGAATAACTATTAGATCTCTAATTAGTATGAATAAATACTAGACTTTAGAATTGGTAATACTGAAAACATATTTTGTCTAAATCTTTGGACTTGTAGCTGAACATTCTGGATCCCATACCCTGTCTATACTTCCTCTAAGATTCTCACCTTCATGATCTTCATAAAGAAAATACACAACTATAGATCCTTTTTCGTTAGTTGCTTTTTTATTCTGCCTTAGGGAGGTAGTCCAGGCTGGCCTTGAACTGGCCATGTAGCTCAGGCTGGCCTCAAACTCATTAGGATCTTGTCTCAGCCTCCCAAGTGCTAAGACTGCAGGTGTGCACACTCATTTTCTTTTTAATACAGTTATTTTTACATCCTATCCCTTCCAAGCATCAACTGTTTGAAAGCATGAACTTGCTTTCACATGACATGCACTGTACACCATGTGTGAGAATGACATAAATATTTGAGTAAACTCAAAACATTTATAAAGTAAATAGCTGGGAATGAAGCAAACCAAAATAACTATTTCAGAATGAATATAGTGTATTACCACATGACTTGCTGCTGTCCTGCAACTCTGCAACACTTTGTCACCCAGTCAGTACCGGCTGTGTTAAGGTTTGAACTCACAGGTTTGGGTCCTGTAGGAGCCCTCTAGTTCCCAGAGGACAGGAACTCTGTCTTATTCATCTTTGTGCCTCCATACTGCCCATAGTGCTGGGATATTCTTTTTGAGATATTTTTTATAGGTGGGCATTTTTCAGTGAATGAGGATATACATGTGATACTGTGAAATTATTAGGCTATAGAGTACTTCACAGTATAAATATGAAAGGTGTACTCCATTGAACATCTGGTTTGTTTTTCTCCAAACCCTGTCTGTAAGGTTTGGGAGCCCAGATGAAAAAGGTACTCAAGAAGACCAATAACAAAGCGGTCATTCCCTTAGGGCATTGATTGCAAACCTTTTAGAGCCCAGTGCCCCAACTGCAACCCAAAACCCACTTATTTATCTCCAAGTGCCAACACTGTAATTAAACCTGAATTAGTGAGGTCTTAGTTTAGAAAAAACAACTCATATATTAACCTCTTTTGTCTTCAGAGAAAACAACAGGCTCGGGGCCTAGAAGGTTTCCTAATTCAAAAGACTATTTTGAGGCCCATATAATGTAGGTTCTTTTTGCTCATTTTCTTTAAGCCTTCTACATTTGAAAGAAGGCTCTATTTGCTAAAATATCACTAATTGGCTTAATTAAGGGTAATGAAATTCTCACTTCTGGACCTCCTGGACAAAAATAAAAATCAAACTTTCATACCAAAGAACAAAGTATCTTCTTTTCTCTAAACAGATAAAAATACCATGCAAGTATTTCCTCCTTGGTGACAAAGCTGCAGAGATTTTTATTGTGTTATTAGTGAAGAGAGGGACATTTCTACGCTGAGTGTAAACATTTCTAGCTATACCATTTAACCATCATTTTAAATACCTGTTTTTAACATGGGGGTAACAATTCCTGCATTGAAATACTGGCAGTCTATTCTTCTGGTAGCATAACCACCTGGCTAATATTATAATTTACCTGTTTAGTTAACTATTTAATACATAAGTGTTAATTTCATTCAGATTAAATTGTCCAAGCACTCTGGGTTACTGTCATTCAAATGAACATAGGTAGCTTATACAGTATTTTGTTCTCCTTTAAGCATCACTCTAAAGTTCATTTTAATTATTTTGTTCTAATTCAGCTTTTTCAAACCTTTTTGTAAATCCCAGATAGTAAATTATTTGTAGACTTTCCAGGTCATATACAGTCTCTTTTGGGGTTTTTTCCCTTTTATTTTACAGCACTTAAAAAATGGAAAAACAGGGGCTGGGGATTTAGCTCAGTGGTTCCGCTGCCTGCTGCCTGTCACAGGCACAAAGACCCGAGTTTGATCCGTGGTCCACCCCCCAAAAAAAGGAAAAACCATAATTAACTTAGGAGCTGAATAAAATTGACTGTGGATCAATTTGATCCATGGGCCACAGGGTAAATATAAATACAAGAAAATATACATACAAGATGGCACATGAACACTTATAAAACAAGATTCATATTGGCATCTGTAAATCCTCAGGTCTTAATATCACTTTTCCTCTGTAAGTGGAGTTTTTTCCCATTTGTATGTTGTCTATATAATTCAAAAAACTGAAAATGTATATAGGATATTTGATATTAGATACAGACTGAGACCTACACAGACTTATATAATTGCAGAACTTTACTGCTGGAACAGATTTTGGAGAATATCTAATTTAAATCCCTATTCATTGTATAGATAACATATGATTCACAAATAAATATTATTAACCAACTCACAAATACTGGAGGGACACCAGGCCTTCAAAAGAATCCTTATGTAGTTCAGTGATGTAATTTCCACTGAGATTTCTGGAAGATCAAAAGGTTATTTCTGAATCAAACTTCATCAAAAACATGAAGACTATCCAGTGGTGGAAAAGTTCAAGGAAATGAACATTGTCAAATTCTGCTGCCTGGAGTGTGGTGGCACAATGTTTTTTCACGGCAATTAAAGTCACATCTAACAACAGTCTTCACACCAATAATGCCTTTTTTAGGTACCTGTTCTACAGGAATACTTGCCCATGTTCAAAAAGAAGCATGTACAGGAATGTTCATTGCATGATACAGGTACCAAGAAAACTGGAGAGATCCCACACCAAATAAAAGATCCAACCAAAAAATGGGCAACTAAAATGAATAGACACTTCTCAGAAGAGAAGTACAAATGGCCAATAAATACATGAAAAAAATGGACCGGGGATTTAGCCCAGTAGTTCCATTGCCTGCCTTGCAAGCTCAAGGACCCGAGTTCAAACCTTGGTACCAAAAAAAGAAAAAAATGTTCAACATTTCTGGCCATTAGAGAAATGCAAATTAAAACAACACTGAGATTTCATCTTATTCCAGAAAGAATAGTTACCATCAAGAAATCAAACAACATTGGGCCGGGGATTTAGCTCAGTGGTTTCGCTGCCTGCTGCGCAAGTGCAAGGACCCGAGTTCGATCCCCAGTTCCAAAAAAAAAAAAAGAAGAAATCAAACAGCAGGGCTGGTGATTTAGCTCAGTGGTGCCACCGCCTGCCTCATAAGCACAAGGTCCTCACTTCGATCCCCAGTACCAAAAAAAAAAAAAAGGAAGGAAAGAAATCAATAACAAATGCTATTATGGTCTCAGGGAAAAAGAAAACTCTTCTACACTATAGGTAAAAATGTAAACTAGTACAACCACTATGGAAATCAATATGGAGATTCCTCCAAAAACTAAGACTAGAAACTCCACTTGACCAGCTATTCCCCTTCTAGGCATCTTCTCCAAAAAGTTAAAGGCATCATATTACAGGAATACATTCATACTCGTGTTTATAGCAGCACAATTCATAACAGCTAAATCTTGGAAGGGGTATGTCCACCAAGAGATGAATGGATAAAGAAAATGTGGTATTTACACATAATGGAGTACTACTCTGCCATAAACATGAATTTCAGTCATGTGAGAAAAATGGATGCAACTTAGGATCATAATGTTAAGTGCAATAAATCTGACACACAAGCTTAAATATCTTATGGTTTCTCTTATATGAGAAACCCAAAGTATAAGAAAAGAGCAAAATAAAAGATAGATAATAGGAAGAAAGGAGAGATCATTCTCAAAGGGGAAGGAGATCAAGCAGTGGAGAGATGGGAAGGGAGGGAAAGGAAAGGGGATGAAAAAAGGAATGAAGATGAACAGTATTATGTACATGTACCAACTCTCCATGAGAAATGCAGTCACTATGTACTGCAATGTACTAATAAAAAATAAAAATTGGAAAAAAAATCTGCATATGCTCTAAATACCCATCAACAGGGAAATTATTAAAGACACAATGACATACACACATTATAGAATATTGTGCAGCAGTTTAAGTGAATAGGGTAACCCTTTATGTATCAGGAAGGAAAGAACCCTGATGTATCAAAAGTGAAAGAATGAAGTTGCAGGATATTATAATTTATGTAAAAAAAAAAAAGATGACAGCCACCTGAAAAACCTGTTTTGCTGTATGTAAACAAGTATGTAGGCAAATATATGGGAAAAATCTGGAAAGATATATAGCAAATTCAGACTAGTGGTTACCTCACTGACAGAACATTAGAAGGTCTTTACTATACCTGCTATTTCATTTTTTATTCATTAAGAATGTAATAATAGCCGGGGATTTAGCTCAGTGGTTTCACTGCCTGCTGCACAAGCGCAAGGACCCGAGTTCAATCCCTGGTACCAAAAAAGAAAAAGAAGGTCTATGAAATTTACTTGTCTGTCTGTCCTTCCTTCCTTCCTTCCTTTCTTTTTCTTTCTTTCTTTCCTTTCCTTTCCTTTCTTCATTTATTTTTTAGTTCCAGAGGTGGGGTTTGAACCCAAGGCCTCACATATGCTAGGGAAGTGTTCCATCACTGAGCTACACTTCCAATCCACAGGAAATTTAATTATTAACCATAAAATTTCAAGTGAGGTTGATCTGGGGTAAGACTGGGAAATACCTTTTCTCATAAGTATTGACCTCAAAATTCTGGACCAAGAAGGATCTTACAATGAAGATTTTATATTCATATTTGGAAAGAATGTACTCAGTTTCTCAGCCCAACAGTATGTTTTCCATGCCTTTTCTTGAATACCATGAATAAAATTTCCTTGGAAGTTCTGTGAAGAAACAGTTTATATCCTTGAATAACTAGGAAAGAAATGAGCAGAACAAGTAAAAGAACCCTGGTGATCTCCAGGACACTCAAACAATGATAACATAGCAGCTTTTAAATTTCCAGAGCTGACAGTTTCCCAGTTTGCACAACAAAGGAGGACTGTGGAGCCACTAGCACAAATGATGAGATTTCTCCTCAGAAGCTGAACTTCCTGTCTGTCCAATCTCCTGGATAAATAATGCCAGTCAATTACTTCTGACCTAAGTATCTCTCCCCAAATCACTTGTGTCTAAGCCGACCCCTTCTATAAATCAGTAAGTAAATGATAAATAATTCAACAGCAAAATGGGCCAAAATGTATCGTTAGCAAACAAGAATAAAGAAACCCTATGCCAGGTACCACCAAAGCTTTCCCTAAGTACCCTTTGTGGAAGCTTCACCAGGCAGAGGAAGGATAAAGACAAATAAAGCTGGGCCGGGGATTTAGCTCAGTAGTTTCGTTGCCTGCTGTGCAAGCACAAGGACTGGAGTTCGACCCCGGTACCAAAAAAAAAAAAACCAAAACAAAGACAAGAAAAGCTTAGAGGAACTGATGTGATGATGTGGAAAAATCACTTGGACTTGAGGCACAGGAAAAAAGCAGGAACCACAGAGCAAGGAGGAAACCAGCACCTTATTGGCGGGGGAAATGCAAAGGAGAGAAAGGAAGAACACACACCGAACTGGTAACAAGGCTTATCTTCTGGGTGATGGGTAAGGGCATCAGGGTGGTCAAGGGTATGGGTTTCACATTATTCCACATATATCTGATTCCTTTTTAAGAGTGAGATCTATCCACAAGTGGCACATGTTGAAAAAAAGCTATTAAGCTGGGCATGGTGGCGCACACCTGTAATCCCAGCACTCAGGAGGCTGAGGCAGGAGGATCGCCATGGGTTTGAAGCCAGCCTGGGCTAGCCTGAACTACATAGGGCTCAGTTTCAATTCTGTGGAAATTCATTCATTATTCCTCAGCCAAAACTTTCCTATTTAGTTTACATACATTTTTTCTTGGGGTGGGGAGGGAAGAAATCAGTCTGCTCATCTGTCTAGTGAACAGTTCCATGCAACCAGAAGCAGTCTTATTGCTTCATGCTCACCAGTGAAAGTGCCTCAAATGGAACTTCTCTCCCTCAAACTGGCTCTCCTGGCTGCTGCTGCCCTCTGTGATACAACCGCCATTATCATCTCCACACGGGATGGAAATGGTGGACCGTGTTTGATTTTGCACTTCTCTGTCCACCTTAACCCCAATTCTTCACTCAATCACGAAGCACTCCCAGGATTATCACCACCACTCTGCTCAGCCACTTCTCCCTTTATTCCTAGATGTCCTAGAGCTTTCTAGATGGTCTTCCTGAATTCAGCTTTCCCTTCTACATCACTCTACATATGGATTCTAACAGAGTCCTCCTGTTTTAATCATTTTGCTCTCTTGCTTGAAAACTTTCACTGGCTCTCTGTATCTGTCTTACTTTCAAACCCCTAAAGTTGATGTTCAAGGTTAAGAATTCAAGATAATGTCTCTTATTGCTTTGTAACCCAATCCTTTGCAGGCAGACTGACTTATCAAATCCTGTTCATCCCTGCTGCCATGCCTTTGCCTGGTTTGAGCTTCCTGCATTTCCTCTACTTGACAATTGCAGCCACTCTAAGCACCAGGTAAGGTTTGATCTGACCCATGCAGCTTTCCCTAACCGTCACATCTGTGGTTCCAGGTTCTGAAGGATGACAGCACCTAAGGTCTCCATCCTCTCCTAGCTCATAACCACACACCTTTTAATGCTTTTCTGCTCCCTTCTCTCCTATTATTTTCATGTTCCAGAAAAAAACATTATCCTCCTATAGTTCCCAAGATACTTAGCCTTTCTGGGTTGGGCACACACTGGATGCTATATATAGAAAGCAAGGCACAGAGGCAAGTTCTGTACATAATTCAGGGACTGAATAATAATAACAGCTAATATTCATTTATAGGCATGGTGCTGACATATGTATCACAGGTGCTTACTCTTCTAAATCTCACAATCCTATGAAATGGTAAATATACTCATTTCACAGATGAGGAAACTAAACTTGCAAATGATTATAAAGCAAAAAAAAAAAAAAGAGAGAGATCTGGGTTCAAACTCAGGCAGTCTGAGTCAGGCAGAATCTATTCTTTTTTCAGAGGGGGTTACTGGGGATGGAACCCAAGGCCCTGCACATACAAGATGAGCACTCAACCTCTGCGCTACAGCCCCAGGCCCAGAACATTCTCGAACCCACTTTGTTATAGCATCACTAAGGAAATGAGTTGTAAAAAGGGTGGGGCAAAGAGCAAGGATTAAGCAATGGTGCCGTAGTACTAAATTTTAAAAAAAGGATAAGAAGAAAAGGAAATGGAGCACACTAGTATAAAGGAGAATGGGACAAGGAAATGTTGGAAAGAAAAAAGTAAAAGCAGAAAATTAGTCAACATGAACTGAGGAAATGAGGACAGCCCAGGAAGTCCTGGAAGAAAAGGCTGCCAGGTCAGACATAGTGCAGAGTACAAGTGAGGAAAGGTCATTCTTTTTTTTTTTTTTTGGTACCAGGGATTGAACTCAGGACCTTCCGCTTACAAGGCAGGCTCAGGAACCACTGAGCCAAATCCCTAGCCCAGGAAAGGTCATTCTTACAAGACTGTGAAGGTGTTGCTATAGGTGTCAGGCTCCAGTACAGGTACTTGGTGCAGCCTCTGCACTGGGCTGAGACCAATACACGACAGGGTCTTGTTTTCACAGGTACAGAGCTCACATATTTTGATGGCTCTGGTGGCACTGTGCTCAGTTAAAGCCTTTTCTGGCATGTAATTTACAGAATACTGATTTGTAGTAGGTTTCACATCCAAAGGTTGAAACGTGATGGGAGTCAGGTGTGGGTGTACAAGTGTCATCGCAGGCTGCTTCAGAGCAGGAGATGCTTTCTGCAGGGCCACAGAATGGTCAGCCTCTGTAGTGAGTTCAGGACTTATCCTAAGGCCCACATTCAGTGGTTGTACCGTGACACTGGGTAATGCTGGAGGCTGAGCTGGGTCCTCCTGCTGGCTTAAAGAAGGTTCAAGTTCCTCAGGGGGCTGTGAGAGTTGACCTGGGGCTTTTCCCTGAGATACAGAAAACTGGATTTGGAGAGTCTGTGGATTTTGAGCTTGGGCCTCCAGCTGGAATTGTGATGATTCCTTGTGCTCACAGGGCTGTGGAGGCTCCTCTGGGTTCTCCTGATATCCCAGATATAGGCTCTCATGGTCAGCTCTAGCCACACTCGGATCTACATTAGCATCCTCCACGGTTTGTTTCTGAAGCTTAGGTGTTGCCAGTTGATAGCGAGTTCCCAAAACCTCCTTAGCAAGTTGCCAGTGCTGAGTTAGATCCTTCTTCAGGTTCAGGTTTGAAGCAAACTGTGATGCTGTCGAACCCTTACTCACTGGAGGTGGAGCAAGTAAAAGTGACTGGTGGTCTGCAGCCTGCTCTTGAGCTGGAGTCTCAATCCTCCTTTCGAGTCGAGGAGGCAAAGCTAGAACTTGGTTCTGATCCCCATCTAGCATTGAAACCACCTCTGGGAGCCTCTCTTGCCTGGCAACCTGGTCGCCCAGACCCTGATGTAGATCAGTTAACTCATCTGGCAACAGCTCTCCAGTCGACTCCAGAGGTAGAAGAAACATCTTGGTAGGCACAGAGGACCCGAGGTAATCAAATCCCCCTGGCTCCTCAGAGGCAGTAAGGGCGTGGAGTGATTCCTGTGAGATAGTAGACGTATAGGGAGAAAACAAAAAATTGGGCCCCAAGGGCTCAGATTTCAGTTGGTCTGGGTATTGGACCCACTCTGGAAGTGGGACCACCAGGCCCAGGAGCCACAACTGTGGCCACACAGTGAGCCCTAAAACCCAGAAGCAAAGTACAAACATAATAATACAAGGCTTGGTCACCAAGACTAAGCCAGTAAGGCTCCATCCAAACACCTGCCGGAATCTTTCTGGTGGGCACTTGCTGCAAATGCCTGGGTAACCTTGTACATTCCACCATCCCCCACCATTTGTGACATCATTGTTTAAGAATCTTTAATAGTTCTGGCCCAGATGGGCTTACCATGGCCTTAGGGAGCTTCATGTTACAGTGACCAGGGCCAACTCCTTGCCCCCAGTACAGGTGATAGCAGCTTCTTGCAGGGTCATCTCCCTGTAGAAAGGCAGGATATGGGCCCCATACCTATGTAGTCTATGCATTCAGCAGCCCATTGGGTGTGGCATGGAAGAGCTTCCCATGAAAGTCACAGGGCTGGGCCTAAAAGGATACTCAGAAGTAGTAACCCAGTCTGGCAGCCTGAGGTCTTCCTGCTCCCCAGAGAAATTCTTCCTCCTCTTGGGTATACAGCTTCTATGAAAAGCAACTGACCTACACAATGAGGACCAGTTAGGGTGGTAGGCAGGAGAATACACAATATGGTGATTTATTCCACAATGCTGCCATTTGCTCTAAACTCTCAGTATCTGGTTCCATGTTTGATAATTCATTCCCCTTTGTTGGACTGGAGATGCATATATTCTGTGATGATGCCACAATGGGTTTTGGAGGTGGGCAATTGGATCTAAGAGAAAAGGTTTGAATCCGAGAAGCCAGTTCTTTACATGAGTATGGGAGAACTCTCCCCAGCCCACCATGGCTCAGCATAGTCGTTCATCTAGGTATGACGCCATTTTTCACAACACACGTGGATTAGACATTTAGGATGTTAAAGTCTGCAGGCTAAATAATTTTCTTGAAACACTACTATAAACTGGGCATGATGGCACATACCATAACCCCAACACTCAAGGCTGAGCCAGGAGGACTGCAGTGAGTTCCAGGCCAGCTTGGGCTACATAGTGAGTTCAAAGCTAGCCTGAACTCCAGAGAGAAACTCTTTCACAAGAACAGGGAGAGAGAGAAAGAGAGAGAAAGAGAGAGAGAGAGAGAGAGAGAGAGAGAGAGAGAGAGAGAGAGAGAGAGAGAGCGAGAGAGAGGGAGGAGAGGGGTACTACTGAAATGGCAAGGTTTCTGTTTCATTGATAAAGCTCATTACCGCTAGTCCAAAAGGATGGAAGGCACACCAGGAGCCTTGGAGACAAAGTAAAGCTTTATTAATGCCATGGGTCAGCCTGTGTTCACACATGGGTGACTGGCCCCGTCCAATGCTTGAACAAAGTAGATATACACTTTGGGAGGGGGCATTACAAGTGAGGTACTCTTGGTGTACACTCATCGGTTACAGAATTTGATTATGCACTAACAGGCAGAATCAAACATGGCATTGGCTCACATATAATACTGGCAGCAGGTTCATTGGGTAATTTAAAATATGGGAGTTAATACCTCATTTGTATCTGAGCAGAAAGACAAAACTACTTTAGAGACAAAGACATTCTTGAGATGTGGAAGTTGGCTTGGGCATGTCCAGGCCTATGAGATGGGCATATGAGGTGGGACAGGCCCAGACATTTTGAACAAAGAAAATTTTATGTAGGGAATTTCCTGTAGTAAGTCCTGCTTGGACTACGGAGGCAAAATTCCCCTTTCGCTACGATAAACTGACTTCCTTCACAGCCCTTTTTCATCTGTTTTATTACTCATTTCTTACCTGGCACAGCCCTAGCATGTGAAATTCAAGAAGAGGGTTCGTTCATCCTCTTATCCCTCCTGCCTTGCACGAGGCTGGGCACATTGTAATGGTTTTAAAATAGAATTAATTCCGAAAGTCACCTCATGTAGAGGTGGATTTGGTGTTAAAATCAGATTTCTGAAATCAGTGATGACTTCCTCTTTCCACATTGTACAGGAAGCTAGAGTCCTTAAAGTTTGAAGCTTCTTTGGTTTTATTTAAATTAAACTGAAATCACTGTTTTACCTGGAAAAAATTCAGATACTTTTCCAGAACATAACTACATTCTCCACCTTTTCAAAACAAACACTTTCCAATTTTTAATCAAAAATCCCCAAATTAAGTCCCACTGGCACAAAACATGTTTTTTGCCTCTTTCTTTTCCAAACATCCTAAACATAGTAAATAATGACAATTTTCTTTTAGAAATTACTTTGGAAAACTTATCCCTAGTTAAAGGTTTCATACTAGCTCACAGTGTGAGAGAAGCAGCTCAAACCTACAGAGGCACAGTTACTATGAGTGACGCCAGAGGCTTTCATGGAGAAATGCACCAGTCCAACAGAGCAGTACGCACTGTGGACTGCAGTGGCTGGTGAGTCATTCCAGTTCACATGTCCCCAAGAGACAGTCCCCAAGAGACTGACCAGTCACCATTTTGGAAAGGGGTCACCTGAGCCCAGGACTCAGAGCAGCCACAAGTTGGTTCCATCTAGCGCTCCCAGTGTCAGGATGAGGCACAGCTGTGGGAGACAGAGTCAGGGAGACATGAGTTCAAGCCAGTAAGAGGCACCAAGAGTGTTGTGGGCTGAACAATTTAGGATCCAGCCTCACAGGACTCCTGACACCAGAATCAGCCTGAATTTCATCAGAGTTGAAAGCGCAAGCTTGCTGGGATTATTCCCCACCCCCCTACAATTCTGCAGGCTTGTTGGGATCAACCAACACAGATCTGGGCTCTGACTGCTCCTTTTGTCTACCAATGGTAGCAGAAACATGCCCTGAAGTGGACTTTTTTTCTTCCTTTGTTTTTTGTTTTTTTTTTTTTGAAACAAGGTCTCACTATGCAGTTCAGGCTGGCATTGAACTCACTATGTAGTCCTGGCTGGCCTCAAACTCACAGTGATCCTCCTGCCTCAGACTTCAGAATGCTGGGATTACAGGTGGGCACCACCACACCCAGCCCTTTGCTTTTTTAAAATTGATTATTTGTTCTTGTTTTGAAATGAGTGTGAACATTGTTTCTAGTTTTCTTGTGTTCTTGTATGTCTCTTCCTTCTTTTTCTCCTTCCTGTTTTTTCACCAGTTTCCCAAAGCTTAGGAAATCTTCCTTTGTCCTCCAGCCTTGCTTTTAATCTCTTTCTCTTCTATTTCTCTACTTTTTCCTTTTACCCCTTTCACATTCTCTCCCTGAGGGTAAAATTGCCCTGTTGAGGGAGTATTTTCTGTATACAACTTTCTGGTTTGTTTTTAAAAATATTTTTATTTTAATGTAATACAAGTAGATATTAATAAAGAAAATATAAAAGCACATCTATAAAAATAAAATTTCATAACAAAATAATTAGAGAACAATGGTAAATATACTGAGTATCATAATCTTAAAAGAATATATTTTCAATTGCTAATCTTTCATCTCCTAAGAACTATACCTTTTTTGAAGAAACATTTTATTAACAAAGTATCTGGGGCCGGGGATTTAGCTCAGTGTTTTCGTCGCCTGCTGCGCAAGCACAAGGACCCGAGTTCGATCCCCAGTACCCAAAAAAAAAAAAAACCAAGTATCTGACACTCAGTATTATTTTGAACAATTTCTTCCTGTTTCACAATATCTATTATACATTTTGATCCTTATTTATACTTTGTTTCTCTCAATGTGATATTTACACATGTGTGTTTACCAAGAAATGTCTCAAGTTTATCCTTCTTTATGACTGAATAGTATTCCATTATATCAAAAAAACACAGCTTTTTTTTTTTTGGTACCGGGGATCGAACTCAGGTCCTTGCGCTTGTGAGGCAGGCAGCAGAACCACTGAGCTAAATCCCCAGCCCACCACATCTTTTTTTATCCACTGATTGGTGGATGGGCATTTGGGTTGTTTCCAAGATTTAGCTATTACAAACTGTGCTGCTATAAATATGGTTGCACATACATCACTGCGGTATGATACACCCAAGCGAAACAAATGGATTTAAAATATCTATGTGAAGAAGACTGTTGTTTAAAAATAACAATACTTGCTGGGTGTGGTGGTGCATGCCTGTAATCCCAGCACTCAGGAGGCTGAAGCAGGAGGATCACCGTGAGTGAGTTCAAGGCCAGCCTGAACTACATAGCAAGACCCTGTCTCAAAACATCAAACAACAACAACAACAAAACCCCACAAAACAATAGTAAAAAACAATCCTTGTGTGATTCTTACATCATTGTCCTAGAGATTAGAGGCAGGCATGGCCCGCGGGTTTGGTTGAATGGTCTGAGGTAAATATATCCTGGTAGGGCTATGTTCACTGATCTAGTGTGGAAGTTTCTGATGTACTTGGCACAAGTCTCACATCACCCACAGATGTGTCATATAGACAAATGGAAGCTACACTCCTGTTGCCCCCGGCCTATGCATCAGGGTGCAATCACATACTGAGAAAGTCTGGAGATGGTGCAGATGATCTGGCCCCTACCTGCACATCAGCCACAGGAGCCTCCCCTACCCTACTAACAGCCCTGCCTCAGACTTATACCCCATAGCCTAAAGGCCATGGATTATACAAAAACTCAGGATTAATCAACATGCCCTTTCTAGGTATCTCTAGTTGAATCTATTTCTGCTTAAGCTCTTACATGAGTCAAAAAAGGAATGTATGTTTACAAAAGAGCATGAAGCTGTCTTTGTTTTTGTGGTACTAGGTATTGAACCCAAGGCTTCTGCACTAAGCTACACCTGTAGCCCATTTTTTATTTTTACTTTGTTTTATTGGTACCAGGGATCGAACTCGGGTCCTTGTGCTTATGAGGCAGGCAGAGGAACCACTGAGGTAAATCCCCGCCCCTTATTTTTACTTTGGAGACGAGTTCTCCCTAAGTCACTACATTGTCTAGGGTGGGTTCAAAGTCGAGATCCTCCTGTCACACCCTCCTCATGTGCTGGGATTACAAGTGTGGGGCACTGGGCCTGGATTATGGAGCCCATTAGATAATGACTTGCTGAGATAACTGAAAACTACAAGAGCTCTGTATTTGAAGTTCTTGTTTTTTGGAAGTGGGGATCAAACTGAGGGCCTTGTGCTTGGGAGGAAGGTGGAGGCACCACTTGAAGTTCTATATTTATATAAAGCAATTTCTCTTTTTTGCTTTTTGCCATTGTTGTTTTCTTCTTTTTGTTTTCTTTTTTTGTACTAGGGTTTGAGCATAGGCCTTTGCATGAATTACATCCCCAGCAGTTTTATTTTTTATTTGAGAACGAGTCTTGCTACATTGCCCAGGCTGATCCTCCTGCCTCAGATTCCCAGAGTTATTGGGATGCCGCCACCATTCCCAGCAATAAAGCAAGTTCTTTTTTTATATATATATTAAAGCAAGTTCTTAACCAAAAAACTGGAGAAACATGCCAGGTATGGTGGTGCACACCTATCATTCTAGCACTCAGGGGCTGAGCCAGGAGGATCACCTTGAGTTTGAGGCAATCCTAGAATACATAGTGAGTTTGAGGTCAGGCTGCACTATACAAGGAGACCTTGTCTCAAAGGAGAAATATTATTTCCTTCCTTGAGGTTTTTTTTTTTCGTACCGGGGATCTAACTCAGGACCTTGTGCTTTCGACGCATTTCCTACCTCATTCTAGGCTTTTTCGTTGGAAATTGATTCTTAAATTTTACACTTAAAGTTTCTGTCAGATATTGCAGAAAATGAAAGCCTGTATTATAAGGCACAAAAATTCTGCCCAGAATTTAAAAGCTTAGCATGGGCAAGGCCTCATAGGTAGATGAAAAGTGAACTTTAGAAAGAAAAAAGAAATCAAGATCTTCTCCTGTCCCCTCCTCCCCCTTCTATTAAGAATGCACCTTCCTCCAGCTCTCCAAAGACTCCTCTGCAGTGGCAGCTCCAGGATTCCAGCACTCATGGGGCTGCAGCACCACCTCCAATGCACACAAGAAATTCAGGCTTCACTTCTCAAGTGGTGCTGAAAGATCTTCATTTTCCCTTCCTTCAAGGACACAAAGCTCCTGAAGTTGTCAGGATTTTGAATTAAAAGTCCTTCTTGGGGCCGAGGATTTAGCTCAGTGGTTCTGTCGCCTGGCTCGAAAGAGGAAGGTCCCTAGTTCCATCCCCAGTACCAAAAAAACAAAAAACAAAAAGTCCTTCTTAGGATGTGTTTTAGTTTTTGGTTCTTTGGGACAGAGTCTTGCTATGTTGCTCAGGCTGTTCTCAAACTCACAACGTAGCCCAGGTGGCCTTGAGCTCGCTATCCACTTGTCTTAGCCTCCGGACTGCTGGGATTACAGGCATGAGTCATCACACCTGGCTTCAATTATACTTTTTTCAGTGCTGGGGATTGAACCCAGGCCTCAGACATGATAGGCAATCACTCTCGCATAGAGTTCCATCACCAGCTGCCCTAGGATTTCAATGTACAGAAATAAAAGCTAAACTCTAATAATTCTAGCAAGTAGTTGAGGCATTGTCTAGCTTCAAAGTCAAGTAAGATGTGCAAATTAATCACTGGATTATTATGGATTAATCACTCCTTATTACATACCACACAGACAATGCAGAAAATTAAGGACACCAACATCCGCATGATGGCCACGCAGCATTATTAACTCTATGTGGGCCAATTCAGATACAGCCCCTCATCCCCAACAGCAGATGACCTCTCACATGTCCTCCCCAAAACCCAGTTCATCTTCTGTCTAAAGTCTAGAATTACAGTGTTGAAGGAGAGTATGATTAGTCAAGGAAAATCTACAGGGTTTACCTCAATTACCCTTTTGGACCATCCATTGCAACCAAAGCAGTAATTTGCCAGTGGTTGGGATCGTGAGCTGTTCACGGCAAGGGTCTGATGTTGAGCCACCTTATGTCTGGTCCCAAGACAAACCTAAAGACACAAGAGATAGACCCACCAGTATCACCACCTGCCAGAGATTTTAGTTTGGATACCCCTGGGACTCATCAATACTCCTCCATACAGGGGCTGTGAAGATTAAATGGCCTAGAAAGAGCCTTTCAAGCATTGCATCCATAGTGAACCCTAAATAAATAGATTTTTTAAATATTACTTTTAAACCATAGCACTTTTCGGCCTCATGTTCAGGGGCCCGGACTAACTGAAAGGTTTCCCTGACCTCTAGTGGTAAATAGTCATGAAAATAGCAACCCCAGGAAGCCCTCCAGGAAAATTATAGGATTGTGAGTGGAAAAGATTATTTCAGCCTTCCTATCCAATTGGATAGGAATACGACCCAAAAAACAGATGAGGCTGCCATCCACCCCCTCTGCAGGTTACCAATCCCTGTTAGCGGAGGGGCTACAATACACACAGCTCTGTGGATTTTACAAGCAACTAAACCATTACAGGCTCATCTGCATTAACAAGCTTCTTTGCGAATGCAATTATCAATATATTGTTAACTCTCCAAATATTTTACACATTAATGTGGATTTCTTATATCACTAGTTCTTTTCTGAATGTTTGTTTCATTTTTTAAAAGGGTAGTCTATGAACATTTTAATGAAATTTGAACAATATAAAGTTAAACATTATTAATTCTTTATTGATTTCTTGCTCTAGCTTCTTCCTCTGCCCTAGATTATCAGCCCTTAAGTGCTCCAGGGACCCATATCTTACACTTTTCTCACTAAGAGAATCAAGCACAGTTCTTGGCATCTAATACAGGATTCATGGTCTGGTGGTTAGGTGAATGGATAAAATGAGGAGTAATAAAAAAATAAAATTTCATTCACCAACTGTAGCTCTGGTTGGGAAAGAGAAACAAAGTCTGATTTTTAAGTGTCCAGTGGTGCAGGGGAGCCTGCCCTGTACAGTGAGTCATGGTGAAGTTTTACTGGACGACCAAAAGCTTCAGAGGGCTCTGAGACCCCAGGTAGTACAGACAGTTGCCACCAGGGATAATCTTGTCACAGTTCTTGTTGACAACCGTTTTCTTTACAGCCACACCAGGTGAAAAAGATAGTCAAAATCAAGACCTCAGAAACCTTGATTTTAGCCAGGTGTGGTAGTGCATGCCTGTAATCCTAGCACTTGGGAGGCAGAGGTAGGAGGATCACTGTGAGTTTGAGGCCAGCCTGGGCTACATACTGAGTTCAAGGGCAGCCTGAACTACACAGTGAGGCCCTATCTAAAAAAACAAAACCAAAAACCAATTCGGGGTTGGGGACACTTAGGCTCTGTGTTAACTACAGAAAGAACTTCAAGATTATATCTCCTCCCAACCATACATTGACTTGCTGAACATTTCCTTCATCACTCCATCAGTGATGGGATGTACACTGTGAAATTCTCAAAATTGAAAGCCTATGAAATAGTCTCATGTCCAAACAGCACTAAAAACTCATGACCCACAAAATGATACCAAGTAACTGTTTTGTAATCTTTCCAGTACCATCTGTACTCAATGGCGATGAGAGTTGGTCCAGCAGTTACAAACAGGCAAATCAAAGTCCAAACCTTAAAAAACGTCTGCCAGGTGATCATTCAATCGGAGGAAGTGTATCCAGGTTAGACGAGAGTGTTGAACAGGGTGCAGAGGTATAGGTAGTGTACCTGCAGACAATAATGGGTAGAGTTCTCAGGTCACTCAAGCTTAAATCAACGAGGAAAGCAACACAGACAACAACAGGCAGCAAGGTCAGTAGTGAGTAGACAGATCAAACAGCCAATCAGGAAATGAAATGGCCCAGGAGAAAGGAAATGTGGTTAAACCAGAGCACGATGCAGCAGTCCTGGGGCTCTGGAAAAGCAGGACTGGTTGCCTGGTTAACTCAGGATAGGGTTTCTACAATCCATTAAGAAAAGCTTTGCTGGGAACTGAAGAGTGATGATGATAAAGCATCCTTTATGTTACCACTGACAACAGACTTTGTCAAGCTCACACACTTTAAATGCACATAAAAGTAAACAGAAGCAGAACTCTTCCAGAGAAGATTTCTTAAAGGCAACATAAAATGACAGTAAGATTGGGATTCACTGTAGTTCCAGTTACAGTCACAAACCTTAAGCAATTCTCATAATCGCCCTGAGCTTGAATTTCATGAAAAAGAAAACAAAACAAAACTGAAGCAGGGAATCAGTGTGGCTATGCATTCTGCATTCTGTGGGCCCCAAATTGCTCGCCTGTTATTGAATTCAGCCCTCATCTCAGTGGAGGTAAAAATTCCATCTGTGAAGCCACCTTCACTGGAGATTTCTGGAACATCGGCCTCCTGTCACGTGCCTTTGGCGCTCTTTGGGATTCCTGGCCGAATAAGACTTGCTGAGGGCACAGAATACTGTGAACAGAGAAGCCTGTGGGGTGGCCCCATGCCAAGAAACTGCAGGAAATTTCATGACAGGAAAATGGACCCGAACGTCCCCCCATATTCTCCAAGCCCTTCTCAAAGGGCGGGACTCAAAAACCTATCATTCTGTGAGAAAGCTTTCCTCTGAGGAAAGAGGCAACACTGGGTGGAGAAGCACTGGCCGGCAGCAGCTGCTGGTTGTGTAGGTTTCCTCTCCCTCAGCACCGGTTGGGGCCGCTGCCCACTGCGCTCTAGGTGGAGTCCTCTGGGAAAGGGAGGCACTAAGGCAGGGCTCAGGCCTCCCACTGCATGGGGAGCGGGGTTTCCTCCATCGCTCCCTCTACCCTGGCCCGGCTCACAAGCGAGGCCTGGACTGGGGTCCAGAGCTCGGGTCCTACATCAACAAGATTCTGTCACTCGGGTGGGACCGTCCAAGGTCTCAACTTCGCCTGTACTGCCCCTCACCCCCGTGGAGGCTCCCTGTGGACCGGGAGTCACTGCCGCCTCACCGGATGAGCTCTGCTGGAGCCCCTGGCACCTGGAGTGACCAGAGCATCTGTCAGGCGAAAGCTGCTTGATGGTTTACGAGGATGCCAAGGAGAAGCCGGTGGTGGCCGGAGTTCCTCAGGGTTCAGCAGAGTCCAGTTCCATCCCAGCACGGGCAACGACACGTTCAGGGAGGTGGGCAAGAAGAGCCAGGACCGCCAGGTCGTGATAAATTGGGCAGACATACAGTCAAGCTACCCAGACCGTCCACCGGGGCAGGATGCCAAACCCGTGTAAGGCCTCCACTTTGGCAGCAAGGAGGATGCCAGTGTCGCCGCAAGTGTCACGATGCAAGCCTTAGAAGTGCTGAATTCACAGAGCAGGGCCAACATTGCCTGAGAACATTTCCACAGACGGGAGCTAGAAGGAGGCGAGGGAGCAAAGTTTTTCACTGAGAAACTCAACCTGAGAAACAAGATGGCAGGTCTCACAGAGTAACCACGGTGATGCCACCCTGTCCCCACCTCCTGCTTCTCTCTCCAGCAGGACACAGCATGTGACATCCTGGGGTAGGGAGCCAACGGAGCAGGAATGGAGGCAGAACCCCAGGAAGGCCTTCTGTGGGTACCACTTTATGAGTGGATGGAGCAGCAAGAACAGCTGGAAAGGGAGCAGTTTGAATGGGAGAGAGAGCACACGAAGTACCATAACTTTATGAAGCACTGTTCACAGCCTGCATTCTCAAGGTGGCCCTGGTGAGCTGAATAAACTTACTCTGGAGACTGCTCTGGTCCAGGACCATGCCCTGGAAATCTGGCCTCTCTACAGCTTAAAATCTGGGAGGGGATGATGTCAGCACTCAAAGGCGGACCAGACTGACGGCCACCTCAGCCCCACAGTCCTGACAAAAGCCCTGGATGGATTCCTGCTCGTTCAACCAACCAAAAAAGCCAGGCTGGAAACCAGGTATCCATTCTGGATGCGCAGCCAGGGGTGGGAGGCCACCTGTCTAAATATTTACAGGCTATACATCAAACTCACAAGTTGTTTAGAATTGTCTGGAGTCCTGATTTAGTGTTCACGAAATGTCTCAGGTATTCTTTGTCATGGAAATATCTAATTTCCCCATCGATTTTGAAAGATAACTTTGTAGGATACGACAGTCTAGGTTGGAAGTTATTTTCTTTTAAGGCTTGAAATACTTTCCTCCAGGCTCTCCTTGACTTGAGGGTTTGCATTGAGAAGTCTGCTGTGATTCTGATGGGCTTTCCTTTGTAGGTGATTTGTTTCTTTTCTCTAACTGCTTGTAGGATTCTGGTCTTCTGTTGGGTTTCTGGGATCGTGACTGTTAAATGTCTAGGTGTAGATTTTTTTGATCGTGGCTAGTTGGAGTTCTATATGCCTCACTTATCTGTATGTCCAATTCTCTATCTCTGTCTGGGAAGTTTTCTGCTATTACTTCTATGAACAGTTTTTTTATATCAATTGTACTTTCTCCTCTTTTTCGTGGACTCCTATCAGACTTATGTTATTCTTCTTTGCATCATCTAGCAGCTGCTGGATTGATTTCTCATGGGCCCTTACTATTTTTAAGAAATCTCTGTTTTCATGTTCACTAACTGCAATCCTGTCTTCTATATCTGATACTCTATCTTCACATTCCCTCAATCTACTATGAATGCTTTCGATGGAGTTTTTAATCTCCTGGATATCTGTTTGAATCTGTTTCATGGATTCCATTTCTTTCTTATGTTGGATGATCGTGGTTTTCATTTCTTTCTTATGCTGTGCGTTCATGGCTTCCAGCATGGTTCTGAGCTCATCTATTTTTTTATCTGTTTCTGCTCTAGAGCCTCTAATCATGTCTTTCACTCTGCTCACCATCTCTGTAGTTATCTGGGAAATTATTTCTGTTTTGAATTTCTCTAGAGCCTCATTCATCTGATTTGTTACTTCCTTTGCTATCAGTGCAGAGTATCCAGGTGGTTGCTTATCATATTCTTCCACCTCTTTCCCCCAGGATTTGCCTTTGGTGGGGTAGAAGCCTGAGTCTGTGCCTTGCTTAAATGTCTTCTCATTTTTGTTTTTGGTACTGTGTCCTTGGTTTAATTCCTGGGTTGATACTTCCAAATTGCTTATTGTAAGCATCTTTGTTGCTAGTGTTTAGAACCCTTGTGGAATGATTGCTTTTCAGAGGTGTCTTCCAGATATAGCTGGTCTTTAGGTTTTGAGTCTCTAATGACTCTAAGGCTATCTCATTTTCATTATACCAGGAAGGCAATCACAACATCTTAGCCCAAATGATACAATCAGCAACACCATAGCATCAAGCAAAGCTTAGAAAATGACAATTTGTGGTAGTTGTTATTCTATCACCTTTAACTGTGTGAATGACATCTAAATCGAGGACCAGCCCAACATATGTTTACAGTGAATAACCTCTTCAGTATAGCAACTTTACCCTTCGGGATGGAGAGTTAGAAGGAGTTGGGGAGGGAGGGACAGATAGGTAGAAAGATCAGGAAAGGTTAGCAGTGAGGCCAGAAGACAGGAAAATCAGGCAAACTCTAAGAAACTGTTGAAGACAAGAGGAAAAGGCAGAATGAAAGAAC
This sequence comes from Heterocephalus glaber, assembly GCF_053883595.1. Classification (NCBI taxonomy): domain Eukaryota; kingdom Metazoa; phylum Chordata; class Mammalia; order Rodentia; family Bathyergidae; genus Heterocephalus; species Heterocephalus glaber. The sequence continues at coordinate 6,336,431 of NW_028258173.1, read as the reverse complement.
AAAGATGAGAACAGAACCACCTAGCAGCAATATGGAGGCTAGATACTGTATTTACTTTCTTTTAAAACTAAGGATAGGGCTGAGGATTTAACTCAGTGGTGCCGCCGCCTGCCCCACAAGTGCAAGGATCTGAGTTTGATCCCTGGAACCAAAAAATAAATAAATATAAATAAATAAATAAAACTAATGATAATCGAGCCCAGAGGTAGGGGCTTCTGGGCCACTGTTTCACCACTGCCAGCCCAGAGGAGGGGGCTTCTGGGCTGCCATTCCACCACTCCCAACCCAGAGGAAGGGGCTTCCAGGCAGCCGTTCCACCTTTCCCACGCAAGAGAAAGGGGCTTCCAGGCCACCATACCACTGCTCCCAGTGCAGAGGAGGTGAGCCATGTGGGCGCCAACAGCACACACACACGCTGCCCCCCATCCCCGTGGAAATGAGAACACACATAAACAAGTCTCAACTGGGATAAGAACTGTGAGCCAGGGCTGGGGATGTAGCTCAGTGGCACTGCACCTGCCTGACAAGCCCAAGGTCCTGAGTTCAATCCCCGATACCAAAAAAAAAAAAAAAAGAACTGTGAGCCAGAAGAGGGAAATCTAAATGGTGGCTCTTGGGAGGTTTGTGTGGAGCATTAGGATTACTGGAGGGGCTGGGTGAAGATGGGGTAAGAAGTGCAGGGTTGTGGCCCAGACTCAGTGTGCAACGAGGCTAGAGGGGTCCCAGTGGGCTGTATTTCCTCAAGGCCAGTGCGGAGTGGATGGGGTCAGGGCTGAGGTCAGCATCATGCTTGACTTAAGTGAGTCCTTCATAAACAGGACAAAGCAAACAACTTGTCCACTTTGACAAAGCTTTCAGCAAACAACAGCTTCTCAGTAAATAGGACAAATGGACTCAAAATGAAGTATACAACCCCCCTGGAGCCGAGAAGTCCAGTGATTGTCTACACACCTATGCAAACTGTCCTTGGATTCAGTCATAAACATCTCGCCCCAGATTCCTTAGCCCCTTTAATACCTACATAAGCCTAATTCCTTTCCCAGTGAGTTGCTAATCTTTCTCCCGGTGTTAGCCCATCCACCCACGGATGAAATCTTTCCCAGCTAGCTGCTAGAATCTCTCTGATTTTAGTCCCTGTCCACTGGAATAAACTTTTCTTTTTCTCACAACAACAACAACAAAAGCCTATTTTAACGAGTGTATTCATGTGCACCGTCTGTAACAGTCACAGAGGGAGAAGATGGAAGGGACCCCGGGGCAGGAAGGGCCAGGGACTCTCCAGACCAAAGGTCTCAAGGCAACCAGGGTCTGGGATCACTCAGAGGGCAGAAAGCCCACCGTTCGTGTCCGCCCCTTCGCCTCTGCACTGGTCCTCACCAAAGGTGGTCCGGGAGCCGAACAGAGTGGTTCCAGCCGCTCATCCCCTTCTCCCTCTGAGGTGAATTTGCGGCCCCCCAGCCGTTAAAAAAACGAGTAACATAGAGCCGGGGATTTAGCTCAGTGATTCCGGCGCCTGCCTCGCAAGCGCAAGGTCCCGAGTTCGATCCTCGGTACCAAACAAAAAACACCAAAACAAAAACGAGTAACAGCTAAGCAGTGACTGACGTTTTCTCGTAGGCTCCGGGGTTCTGGTCACGCCCCCATACCGTGGAGCCAATCGCGGGGCCCAGAGGAGGGGGGGCGGGGGCGGCGGGGGTGGCGGGGCCGGGCCCACCCGCTCCCTGAAGGGAAGGTGGGGGCTAGGCCCGCTTTGGTAGAGTACCAGTGGCTGCGTACCGCCCGACACTAGCAAGGGCCCGGAGGCGACTCATACCCCACCCCCACCTCATTGCGCTGGCCGATACGCGTCAGACCAAATCCTGGCTTCTGGATCTATGACTTCGCTGGGCCTGAGAACCAACTGTGCGGTCACTTCGCCTCCCTCAGCTGACGACTGTCCACTTGTGAGTGGCAGCAATACCGCCTGCCAGATCTTTGCCTCCCGAGGACATCAGCGTAGCCTTGTGAGCAGAGCTTGGACCCAAGCTGCAGCCTCTCCCCGACCTTCGGGAGCCACACACCTCTTTTCACTGCACCTTATACCGTGTGATCGCCTCAGGTGCCCTTGGGGACTCTGCTGTGTGTAAATCACCATTCGGCCGTGTTTTCCTCTTCTACTTCTGTCGTTTCTTTCCAAGGTAAACAAATGTCAAAAATAGCAACTGTGCCAGTGAAGGGCATGTGTCATGCTGAATCATCAGTGACTGTGCTTTGGGCACTTTACACTTGCAGTCTTTGGTCGAGTGGGAGCCCAGGGCCTGAGTGTGGAGCACAGTAGGGTGGGGAGAGGTGTGCGCAGGTCCTAAGGGCTGGGTCCTAAAGGCAGGTCTGTGAGGGCTGGGAATGGGCCAATTCTTGGAAGTGGGCTCCACTGAGCCCGGGTCCTCTTCTCCCTTGATCTCTGGGCAAGAAAGATGCCCTTCCTATTGTTACTTAGTGGCGCAGAGACCAGCAATGCTTTCCAGGCTCTTATTGTCTCGCTCAATGAATTGGACAGACCAGTTTGTGAATGTGAAAGATTAACATTTATTTAAGGCACAAAGAAGAAGAAAAGGAAAAGAAGCACAAAAGAAGTCCTCAAGGAGAAAAGGTTGCTTGGAAGGAAAAAAGAGAAGATATGTCCTGCAACAGAACAGAACTGCAATAACTATACTCCAGTAGTGCAAAGTCATTTGCTGCCATCTTTTTATGTCTTCAGTAGTTGATGCAGGTGGTCCACTCAATCCTGTGCTGGAAGATTGGGATCAGGTGCGAGGCTCAGCTTGTCAGAAGATTGATATTAGGTGTCAGGTTCAGCATGTTCTTATGTCAGAAGATTGGCACCAGGTGCTTGGCTTGGCTTGATCTTGTGTCAGGCTCGGGAGCTGCTGCTCTGCCCATGGTAACAAGTCTCTTCAACTGGCTGGTCGTGCCAGTTGACAACCATGTTGTCATGCCCTAGTCTTCTGCCTCATTTCCCACTGAGAGACACAGATAAATCTCTATAATTCCTTCTGGAGTGCTTGAGAGAGTAGAGGTCTCTGTCTTCAGATAGCTACTTTCTACTGAAAAGGACCATGGGCCCTACCTACTGGAGACTATGTATTAACCACCTTATGTGATGTGGGTTACTGGCTGGACTGAAACGTATAAGGAATTGGTGTCTATATATGAAGAAGTGTTGAGCTGCCCATTTAACAGAAGAGAGCTTGATGAACTTGTCAGGAGCCTGTCCTTGAAGCAGAACTGGGGTCCTGCTTTCTAAAGAGGAGCCTAAGGTCTTCCAGTGCTCCGCAGTACTACTCTGTCAGATGGTGTTCAGATACGGTATTAGAGAAGCTGGTTTTATTCTAGAGAAGTGAATCCAACTGTCTAGCTCTGCCACCTTCATTACAGTGCCCATGGCAAGGATCACTGAAAAGGGTCCCTTCCATTTTGGTTTTGATTTGTTCTTGGGAGTCTCTTCTTTCCAAGTTTTAACAAGCACCAACCACCCAGGTGAACATTAGATTGTTCCTCTGGGCCAGGAGCTGGCAGGACTTTGTTCCTGTGTAGTTGGGTGGCCTGCTGTACTTGGCTTAGATTGATAAGCTATCCCAAGAGTCCCATGGTCTGTGGATCTATTATCATATCAGAGGATAGAAAAGGCCTCTCATATTACATGTCAAATGGACTCATATTTAGTCTAGCCTTGCGGGGGAGGTTCTGAATCCTCATGAGGGCAATTGACAATAACCAGAGTCAAGATTCGGATATCTCCTGGCAAAGCATTGCCAAAGCTTGCTTTAGGATCTGGTTGACTCTCTCAACCTTTCCAGAGCACTGAGGTCTCCATGAAGAGTGGAAACGGTACTTTATTTCTAAACCCTTTGACATCCCCTGAGTTATTTGAGAGGTTAAAAAAAAAAAAATGCCCATTGTCACTCTGAAGGGGTGGGGTAGTCTAAACTGGGGGATGATTTACTTATAAGGAGAAACTGACTACTCTGTAGCCCTTTCTGAATCAGTAGAGAAGGCCTCAATCCAGCCTATAAAAGTATCAATTAGAACTAAAATCCCCCACATGATGACATATGGGTAAAGTCTAAATGCCAGTCCTCCCCAGGGTATGTCCCTCTTCTCTGTACAGATTCTAACAAAGGAGGTGGTCTGGATTTCCCAGGGTTATTGTAGGTGCAGAGTGAGCAAGCTTGGTAGACCTGTTGGGTGGTTGTCACTTGTGCTAGCTCTGTGAAAATTCAAGTGAGCTCTTGTAGCATCTCTTCCCATATGGAAAGAATCATAAATGGTTTTCATAGCTTTCTACTGTGCTCCCTGGGGAAGGACCAGTTTCCTCACTGAACTGCACCTCTTCGGGGTCTTGTAGGGGTAGGTCACTGATGTCCTGCCTGCTTACATAGGTCTGAGAAATCACTTGTTCACAAGAGTGACTAACCACTCAGCCTGTAGGCATTAATGAAGTAGGATTAAGAATAGTGCAAGTCTTTAGGGTAACCTCAGGGTATCTAAGACCATGTCCTGATACTTAGCTGTTTCCCTATTGACCACAAGTAGCCTTTCATCTCAAGTACAGCCCTGACCTGGTGGGGAGTCCAGATTTACAGTTTTTGTCTCGAGGTTAGTTTTGTAGCTTCACCCATTAGCATACCTGTAGTTACTATTGCCCTAAGCCAAGGTGGCCTTCCAGCCACCACTCTTTGTTGAAAAGTAAGCTACGGGACAGCTTTCTTGTCCCAGTCTTTGGGTTAAGACACCCAAAGCAATTCCTCTCTTTTCTGATATGTAGAGGGAGAAGGATTTTCTTAAATCAGGTAGCCCTAATGCTGGAACCTTAGTGATGACATGTTTTATTTCTCAAAAGGCATTGCCAGTCACTTTTGTCCATTCTAGGGGCATAGACTCAGGACCTTTGACAGCCTCGTATAAAGGCTTTGCTACTAGTCCAAAATTAGAGATCCAAATCTGGCAGAAGCTTGCCATTCCCAGGAAGTAATGGAGCTGTTGTTTGGTGGCAGGGGGCCCCAGATGACAGATAGCCTGGATCCAATACCTAGACAGCTGCTTTTTTCCTGGGTGTAAGAATATATGCCAGGTATTGGACTTTCTGGAGAGATAGCTGAGGTTTCTTCTTTGAGACTTTATATCCTTTCTCAGCTAGAAAATTGAGGGTTTGAAATTCTGGCAGGGCTATGGGGAAAAAAGAACTCTTCTCCACTGTTGGTGGGAGTGTAGACTGGTGCAACCACTGTGCAAATCAGTCTGGAGCTTCCTCAGAAAACTAGAATTAGGGGCCGGGGATTTAGCTCAGTGGTTCCAGCGCCTGCTGCAAAAGCACAAGGTCCGAGTTTGATCCCTGGTGCCAAAAACAAAAACAAAACAAAACTAGGATTAGGGCCAGGGATTTATCTCAGTGGCACTGTGCCTGCCTGCCAAGTTCAAGGTCCTGAGTTCAAACCCCAGTACCAAAAAACAAAACTAGGATTAGAGGTCCCATCTAACCCAGCTATTCTCCTGCTGGGTATCTTCCCAAAAGAATTAAAAGCATCATACCACAGCGATATATGTGCACCCATGTTCATAGCAGCACCGTTTGTAATAGCTAAACCTTGGAAACAGCCCAAATGCCCATCAACTGGTGATTGGGTAAAGAAGATGTGGGGTTTTTTAATAAAATGGAGTACTACTCAGCCATAAGAAAGATAAACTGGAGACATTTATAGCTAAATGGTTGCACCTTGAGGCCATACTCCTAAGTGAAACATAGGACACACATGTGTAAATACTGAAATGTTTCGCTGGTGTGAGAACCTGAAAGTGTAAATGAGGACCAAAATGTATAATCAATATTGTGAAATAGGACGAAAATGTTCACGGGGGAGAGGCACCAGGGTGAGAGGGCAGGGGAAAGGAAAGAAGAGAAAGAAAAAATTTAAAAAGGAGAAAACAGAAACAAAGCTTTTATAAACAGGGATGGAGGGGTAGAGAGGTTGAAGAGAGGGAAGGGGGATGGGAAAAAATAATAAAAACCAAGATATGTCATGTACAGGTACACATTCCCACTGATAAACGTGATCATAATGTATACCTAAAATGTACCAATAAACTTAATGAATAAAAATAATTGAGAGTTTGGATAGTAAGTAGGACCTTGGTTCACGAACTTGTTTTATGATTTGGGGGAAGATAGATATTAAAATCTACATACTATAGGGTAGTTTCCTGTTTAAACTCTAGTTTCCCCAAATCTTTTTCTAATGCCTGAACAAAAAGGTAAAGCCTGTCTCTAAAGCCCTGTGGAAGAACTATCCATGTATACTGCTGTTTTCCCTTGAAGTGGCAGTTTCCCATTCAAAAGTAAACAGAAACTGGGAATGCAGGTGGAGTGGAATAGAAAAAGAAAGGATCTTTGAGGTCTAGGACTGAGAAACAATTTGTGTCCCCTGGAATCTGGGAGAGAATCATATATGGATCTGCCACCAGAAAGTGGATTGGGATTACAGCCTCATTAATGAGGCAAAGGTCTTATACCATTCTATATTCTCCTGAAGGTTTTATTATGGGGAGAAGGGGAGCACAGCAGGGGGACTGGCAAGGCTGCAGAAGGCCATATTTAAAAGGCCATTTCTCAGGAGAAGGATGTGTTGTGAGTTAGAGAAGTAGGACGCTCCACTCTGAGTATGTCCTGTGGGATTTAAAGTTGTCTGAGGAGCACAACCAGAGGGCTGGGGAATACTGGGTCCCTCTGGGGCACTGGGTACTGGTAGAGTTCTTGATTTACTTGAAGGGGACTGTTTCACTGGCCTGAGCATTATAAAGAGGAGGTCAAAGAGACCTCCAAGTGTGATTTCAAACAGGTGGGAAAGATCCATATTCCCCTAAGAGACAGGTGAGGTCTGAGGGCAAGATCACCAGTGATATCAACTTCCTCTCCCTTAGGGGCCACTCCGGGCTTTTCTGGTGATTAAGAGTTACAAAAGCCTGAACATAGGGGCTTCACTCCACTTTCCATGCTTTTTGCAGAAACGGCCTATTAAATAGTATCATATTTCAAACTGCCTTTCTTTACCCATCTCTCATCATTCCCTAGTTTGAACTGAACCCAAAGCATATTAAAATAGCGGATAAGCTGTTCCTTTCTCAGACTGTCAGGGTCAAATGTTTCCCACTGTTGAAGGATATGACCTAATGGCAAGGTTGCTGGGATCTGCAGGGTGTTTGTTGCTCAAGATGATTCCCATGGCACATCTTTTTTCTTTTTTTTAATAAATATTTATAAACTTAAGGAGGAAGAGTCAAAGAATCAAAGTATCTGTCCTTCCAAAAGCACAAATGTCTCTCACATGAATCAAATCAAAGGTTAAGTCCATCAACCCATAAGTGAAATCTCCCTCCCTGAAGCTACTGTGTTGAGGGGCAGGTGGAGCTGATCTCTGGCTCCTGGTCCCTCAGTCCTGGTGATGAGGTTTTGATGTAGGGATCCAGCTCATCATCTGTGTTGATGTCTATGTCCTGCGCCTTTTGCAGGAGTGCTATGATGTTGGTCCTCAGCTTCTGCAGCTTCTCCTCTCCCTCACAGAGCTTCCTCTCAGAGGTGCGCAGGCTTTCCTCAGATGCCTTGGCCTGTGAGTCAGCATAGCTCTGGTATGAATGGCACAGATTCTGGAGCCCCACTTCATATTGCTTGAAGTACTCTTCCAGAGGAAAAGATATTAGCTCGTCTGAATTCATAACACTCAGCTTCTTCTTGGAGATGGGGAAACTTGAAGGCAAGAAATACCATAAGCAATTCCGGAGAATCTGGACCAGGAGATCAATGGTTTCATGGTTGGTACTTGGAGCAGTGATGTCAGGCTCAATGCAGATGCAGTCAGAGGTAGAGAGCTCTGCCATGGCTCCAGCCTGCTGAGCCACCACAGCTTCTTCTTCCTCCTGACCCTCTTGCTGTGTCTCAGGGGCCTGATACTCTGGAGCAGGTGGTTTCATCAGCCGCACATCTTCACTGCCTTTGGTCTCTTGGAGTTGTATCTGTGGGCACATAGTCACATTTCACCTTCCACTGTGCCACACTCTTGCCCACCTCCACGGCTATGACATGGCCTGTGTACCACTCCTTGTTCACACATACTCCCACATGTAGCCCTTATCTTTCTGAGCCTTTTTGAGGTCAGCTTCTCCAGCACTGTCTGAGAGCTCATTGGGTTCCTTCTCCTCCTCCTCCACAGCAAATTTGCCCTGCTTACACCTCTCCTTCCTCCTCTCAGCCTCTTCCTCAGCTTCTTCCTCATCAGAGGCTCCCAGACTCTGCTCATGACCAGTGGTAGCTGGGAAGAGTTTAACAGGTGGCTCTGGCTTCTTGCCCACTGGAGTCCTGATAAATGGCTGCAGGGACCTCCTGAGAGCTCTTGGAGTTGGACAGGAGAGATGACGACAGTGGCTGCACCAGAGAAGTGGTCCAGGGTGCAGTCTTGACTGGAGAGTTCACGGGCTTTCAGGGTACCTCAGGGGGCTGGAGCAGCCTGGAGATACTGGCCTCTACTCAGGCTGCCAGAGAAGGAGGTTTTGGGGGATTGCTGTTGACAGGAGCCTTTTAGGGTTGGCTGACTGGTCTGGGAGCTTGCAGGGAAGGTGGTCTGCTTGGGGCATTCTTGATCACAGCAGGTAAAGGTGGTGACCGAGGACGCTGAGGTCTCTGAGCGGGTTCCACAGTGGAAGGTCTGGCTGTCACTTAAAAGGGCAATTTCTTCAGGTCAGCTTGGGAACGGAGGGGGTGGTTTTCTGAAGGGCCTCCAGATTCTACTGCTGGTGAATTTTCTCTGACAGCTGCTTCTGCTTTTCTTCCTGTATCTTTGGATCCTTTTTGAATGTTCCCAGGGGAACCTTCTGCTTTTGTTCAGAAGCCTCACATCAGTCCTGCTCAGGACAGGGTTTATGGAGCAAACCCAGGTGTCAGGGTAATCTTTTTCCACTGAATTCAACTGGAAGGGGAGGGTCCTCCACTTCAGACACAAATCACACTGGATGGTGGTTGGGATTTCCATTGCTCTCCTGCATTGGTAATGCAGCTCACTGGATGGGGGCTGGTTCCAGTTGGCAGAGAGGTAACCAAACTCACCCCAAAACTTCATGATTCCACACTGGCCAATGGCAATGTTCTTCCAATACTGTGCCAGGTGCTCCCCTGTTGCCTTCAGCAGGTGCCGGTACTCCTTGCAAACAGCAAAGTCCTGCTTGTTCAGTGTAAATTCCAGGACCAGGTAGGGCACATCAACAACCCCAACAACCCCACCGCATACTGTGCCCCCTTCCAGCTGTGGGCCCACTCTATCATACATCTTGATCAAGTGGATACAGTTGTAAATAAACATGCCATCTAGCTCTGGGTGTTCAATGTTGATCCCCAAAACAAAATCCAGTTCCTTAGGTTCTTTGAGTGCTCACTGCTTGGCCTCATTGATCCTCTTTTTGACATCAGTTTCTCTGCACAGGGTGATGGCAGTGTTCTGGACCTGTCTCAACATTACCCTGGAGTCCCGTGTGAGCTCTTCACCTTAAGTGTACTTCTAAGGTCTGAGCTTTGCTCTCTGTCTCCTGGGCCTTCTCTTCAGCAATCCATGCTACATGCTCTGCTTTCTTCACCTACTGCTCCACATAGGTCTTGAAAGGGCTAGATGTATACTTGTGCATCCTGGGCTTGCACAAGCAGCAGGACAGCCTCTTGGTTTGCACCTTGTGCTTATGGATGAAGATCCTCATCCAGGGATCAATGTAGAGCACAGCAGAGTAGGCTCAGAAGGAGCATCGTTCGGGCTTCGTGCCCTCTGGGGAAGTCTCTGTCATCTGGATATCTCTTGGATTTAAGATTATGTCTAGTTCAGGCTCTCCATTATCCATGAGCTTGAGTTTAAAGATGATCACCAGTGTTCCACTGTCCCCAAGAATCTTCAAGAACTGGCTCATCACTTCCTCCTCAGTGCAGAAAGGAGAATACTTGTAAAGGAGTTCTGTCTCAATGGCAAACTTCTCCACATTGTCTGTGACAGGTTCCCAGGTCTGGGCATTCCAGGTGGGCAATGGGACTATCACTTCATCAATGCCTTCTTCCTCAGGAAAGGTTCAAGACAGAAAGAGGCAGGTTATGGTATCTTCCTTCTTCGTGAAGAGGATAAAATCCTTCCCAATACACATTGAGCGTGATTTTAACCCATTCCCATACTGCCCAATCTGGGTGGACTCAGGTGTTCATTTGGCTGACTTCCCAAACTGGATCACACTGGTGGCATCACTGGGGTCCATTCCTGCTCCATCATCCAAAAAGCAGAGCATAAACCCTCCTCCAAGGTCCTCTCACCTTTCTGCATAAATATCTATTCTAGTGGCATCAGCATCTCTTGCATTATCAACCAGTTCAGCAAGAGCTCCAAATAAAAATTCACGAGTGGTTGAATTTGTATTCAAAGGTTAGCTGAGCTCGATTCAGACTGCTGTAATATGTGAAAGCCATGATTGTAGTGAAAGCTCCAGTCTTTCAGCCTACAGAACAGACCTTTCAGGTCTCTGCAGAGTAAAGGTTGTCTCTCTGTTCCTTAAGGTTTGCTGAAGCAAGTTAGCAAGTATCTATCCAAAATAGATTCAGATATTCAAAACTGCAACTGATTTCTTCTTTAAGTACTTGAAATCTTCTATGATGTAATATTTTGGAAAGAACTTTGTCATAAACCTGCAGCTCCAAAGAACTTTTAGCCTTAAGTTTCAGTACTTCAGTTCAGACAATCAGAGTCAAAGTGGATGGTCCTGGAGTCAATGGTTATTGAGCTCACTGACGGTTATTATTTCTTCATCTTATCATTAGTTCTTCAAGCCCTTTTTTGTTCCCTTAAATTTCCTGACCAGAAAACTTACCAAACCGGAAATTTACACTCTTCTGTCATAAAACTGAGTATGCACTCACGTCTCCACTACCAGTGATGGCAGGATCCTGGAACAGGTCCTACCTAGATGGAGACCACAGTGTCTTTGCAATGCCACCGGTGCTAGTTCCGGGTTCACCACTTCCCAACTGGAAGACGCTGACTTTTTTTTCAAAACTCGAAAAAAACCTGGCTTGCGGTCCCGCCCAATCTTCATAGACTGGTGGCTCAAATTATCTCAATATGGTCCACTACTATGCCTCACAATTGACTTGCCCAAATCACCTCAACTGGGCTGCGCCCCTCCCCCACTCTCCTCAGCCACCTCAGTCCTAGGCCCTTCTTGGGCCTCGATCCCCTGGCCTCTCCTCAGGCTGAGTTAGTCCCAGCTTTCAAAGCCCTCAAATCAAGGACAGAGAGGAGTGAACCACCCAGTTGGGTGTAGTCAGGACCTGCAGCTGCCTTTGTCCTTCCCTGAGGAATTAGAACTCAAAAACCACAGCAGGCTCTTGGAACCATGTACCACTGCCACCACGCTGAATAAGATAACAGGACTCTGTGCCATGAAATTTGGTGTTTAGGGCTTCCTGGCCGCTGCTGCTACAAAACCACTGCCTCTGCTTTGTCACCGCTGGTGCACACACCCTTGGCCACCCCCATGGGCACATCTTGAAGCCTATGGAGAAAGAAAACTAGGTCCAGACTCTCCTTCAGAGAGCATCCCCTGCAGGAGGCAGACCCATGAGTTCATAAAGTGCACCTTGTGACACTCACGTACTTATTTAGGACTACTCAGCCCTAGTATTAGTGTTTCCTTAGAAGCAGATGTCTGTGCTCAAAGCTCTAGTAGTGACACCAGTGTTTTAGCTTTCTAGTACTCCTTATCCCTAGAAGTCGCCATACTATGGCCCAGTAACTCCTGAGGGAGAAGGGTGGAGCCCTCAGGGGCTAGTTTAGCCACTTGAGAAATGGTGGATCAGGGTGGAGTCCTACAAGAGCTACCCTGAATGCCTGGGAAACAATCTTTTACATTCATCCAATCAATGACTCTTTTACTTTATTTAAGGCAGCAACGATGGAAATCTAAAGTACTTACCTGAATTTGAAACAAAGAGGAAATCCATCCTGAGTGCCCTATGTTCCCTGAAATCGAGGCTTTAGCTCTTATCTATAAAAGCACAAAGCACAATCCATGTCCATTCACAAGACTTACAAAAATAAAATACCAACTTTTCAAATTGGAAGAAAGAAAATAAAGTGGCTCAAGCAACTTTTCAAAATACTGTGACAAGATACTTCAAAATACTTCTCTCTCCAGGTGTCCTCGTGAGAGTGGCATCATCTTTAAATCCTGTGTGGCAATCCCTGACACACTGCGGTGATGCTCAGGGAAGACGGGGCAACCTGGAAATCCAACCAACCACTTCCTTAAGATCATCCTCCTTTTGGGTAATTATCCAAAATGCTTCTTTGTGCGAGCAGACAATGCAGATCTGCATGTCCCTCTGAGGGAAGGCTGTGGGGCTGATGGGCAAGAACACCATGATGTGCAACTCATCTGGAAAACAACCCAGCTCTGGAGAAACTGTTCCCCGAGAAAATGTGGGCTTTGTGTTCACCAGAAAGGACCTCACTGAGATCAAGGATATGCTGCTGGCCAGTAAGGAGCCAGCTGCTGCCTGTGCTGCTGCCATTGCACCATGCGAAGTCCTGTGCCAGCCCAGAACACTGGTCTGAGGCCTGAGAAGACCTCCTTCTTTCAGGCTTTAGGCATCACCAGTAAAATATCTGGGGGTTGCTGGGGATGTAGCTCAGGGGCACAGCGCCTGCCTGGCAAGCATGAAGTCCTGAGATCGATCCCCGGTACAAAAAAAAGGACTAAAATATCTGGGAGTATCATTGAAATTCTGAGTGATGTGCAGCTAAAGTGGTGGGAGAAAGTGACTCAGAAGTAGAAGGAGATGCTTGGTGCATGGAATGAGAAGATAGCAGTGAAGAGGAAGAGGAAGTGGAAGAGTTTGATGATGAGGAAATAGAGCAGCACTGTGGCATGATGTGTCAGCGAGCACAGGAGAGAGAAAATGAAGAGACGGAAGTCATGGAGGTGGAGGAGAAGGACGTTCTGGGGAAGAGTCAGAGCCTGAGTCTGAGTAGGAAAAATACACAGACAGTGAGAGGAGATGGGCCTCTCCTTAAACCAGTCTTTATTCGAAAGAAGGACTGAATAGCCATTAAGACTGTGAGACTGAAGTACTGAAGCAGAAGGAGCTGGAGCAGGAAGCAGGAAGCTGAGGTACACACTCAAGATTGTAGAAGAGGAGACCAAAGAAGAGCTGGAAGAGAACAAGCAGGTGTTCTCAATAATGATGATGAAGATGATGAGGAGTATGAGACATGGAAGTTTCGAGAGCTAAACAGAATCAAGAGGGCCAAAGACTGAGAAGCATTTGAAAAAGAGAAAGCAGAAGCTGAGTGCAAGAGAAACCTTACTGAGGAAGAGAGGAGAGCTGAACTTTGGGCAAATGGCAAAGTCATTACCAACAAAGCTGTTAAGGGTAAATGCAAGTTTTTACAGAAGTGTTATCACTGGGGTGCCTTCTTCATGGATGAGGATGAAGAAGTATACAAGAGAGATTTCAGTGCACTTACCCTCGAGGATCATTTCAACAAAACTATTCTTCCTAAAGACATGCAGGTCATGAAATTGGGACGTTCTGGTCGTACCAAATACACCCACCTTGTGGACCAAGACACTACCTCTTTTGACTCAGGATAGGGACAAGAGAGTGTAGAATACAAAGCTCTAAACAAAAGGTAGCAGGGGTATGAGACGTATTTGAGCAGCCATCTGCAAGAAGCAGAAAACTACCTAATATTTCACCACTTTTCCAACTATGGGACACAAGGAGGAATCTCAGCAGCTGGTCCTTGATTTTCTTTTTCCATTATGTACATGGTCCCAGCTGACTGGACTTACTGCCATACTTGTATTCCTGGGTGGCTCCATTTTTGAAGGTGCTTTTTGAGATTTGGACTCATATGGAGAAACTCACCCGCCACACACATACACACACAAAAGCACTATCCAGGTAGGATTAGACTTCCCAGTTAAAACCATTTCTGAGAAATCCTAGATTTCTCCACTAGGGCTTCCCATATTTACTTGAATCTCAGGAGTTTCTTTTTCCAGCCCCTTAGCTTGAGACAGAAATGTAGGCATGTAAACAGACAATGTGTTACCTCTACCTTAGCATTAAGAGGAAATTTAAGCTATTTGAAACCTGTTTTGCATTTTTGGTTGGAGTCAACTTTTCTAAGTAAATATATTTTTGATCCATTTATGTGTGTGTCAAGAAATAAAATAATTACATCCCCCCAAAAGAGAAAGCATATATATTGCTCTGATTGAAACATAGGAACCCTCTTATTCATGTACTATACAGGGCAAATATACGTTTTTACTTCATCAGAAGCACCTGGTTATCTACAGTTAATTTACAGTAAGATGGCATTTCAATGAACTTTTACATGTAAAATAATTATAGAGTAACTTAAATTTTGAAGCTTGAACATACCTAAATTAAACACTTGCTTTTTCAGGGAAAAGATTGCTATCTGGTCATTTGGGAGCTCAAGGTCATACCCTCAGCTAACAGGTGGCAGAGGTGAGATGCAAACCCAGGTCTTGCTAATGTGCAAGCCAGTGCCAGTATTTACTAGCTCTTTCTATCAGATATTCCTGGTTCTGGGTGCTGAGCAGGTTGCTAGCATGAATGTAGCTCATTCTTTGCCCTCAGATGTTAGTAACATGACTACAGAAACTATCACACACATGGGGATCTAGTGCTACCATCTTCTGTGCCTCAACTATTTCTTTCTGGGGTTGCCAGCACTAGGCAGTGGGGACAGAGTTCTGAGGGAACCTCCAGGCCAGTTCTAAACCCAGGATTCTCCTGGGGCTGGCTTTGCAGGAGAATGCCTCACAGAAACCCTGGGACACAGGTTCTGGATGTTGACAGTGATGGGCAGAGGCCAGCATCTGTCACCAATAGCTACTGTAGACATCTGGTTCCCTGCTGAATGGGGCCAGGCTGTGGGAGGCTGACAGCCATGGACTCTGTCTTTTACTCCAAAGCTGTAGTTCAGCAAGGGCTCTACCAACCATGTGTGCATTCCCAGCACTATTACTGGTGACTTTTCTTGCCCCATGCTCTCTTGTCTTAGCCAAGAGCCAGGCCTCTGGGAAGGGATATCCTATTCTAGCTGGACCAGAAAGCAAGGAAAGAGAGAGGGAGAGGAAGAGAGAAATGGAGTGGGGAAAGGACAGGAATATGAAGGGAGAGCAGTTAGAAGATGTGATGGAGGGAAAGGCTAAGAGAGGAGGAAGAGGATGACATGATGCAAGGCAGAAGACCCAGGAGGAGGCCATGGTATCCCTCCCACCCCAGGGTCTGTAATACATTGCCTCTGAAAACCATATCCATCCCTGTGTCTTGCTTGCCAAGAAAATAGAGATAAAGCAGCAACGCTGAGGTTGGTGATGGTTGGGCTTAGAAGAAAACCAGGTACCTGCCTTGGAGTGGTCCCTCCTCTTCCTCATGGGGTCTGTGTCCTCTGCCACTCTTCAACTCCCAGGTCTTACTCTAAAGGTAAATTTTCCTTAAACCCAGGCCCTGGGCCCTGGGCCTCTCTATTTCCTGTAGCTTCACCCTCTGGGGGATCAGAGTTGCACAAGGGGTATGACCTAGGTCATAGAACAGAAATGGGCACTCAGCAAATGCAGGAGGTAAGGATGGGGGGTTGGTAGAGGTGTGCACAGCAGCAGGGCTTGGACTGAAAAAAAGAGTTTCAAGACTGGATTCAGGATCTTATTCCCACAGTTTCTAGTTGTTAGAGAAATTACTTAACCTCTCAAAACCTTAGTTTCCTCATCTGTAAAGTAGGGTACATTAATTGACCTCTGTGGATGATTGGGAAATTTAGAAGAGAAAATATGTGAAAAGCTCTTGTTTGATAATGCAGTGAATTGAGTTAAAAATGCTTTGAAGTGTAAATGCATCTCTGCCCAGATACATATGAAGTTTAATGTCAGTGTGGCCATTAATCCAGATGTGTCAGTTTCACTGGAGTAAGAAATGCCTAG
Source organism: Heterocephalus glaber (assembly GCF_053883595.1). Lineage (NCBI taxonomy): Eukaryota > Metazoa > Chordata > Mammalia > Rodentia > Bathyergidae > Heterocephalus > Heterocephalus glaber. The sequence continues at coordinate 6,320,363 of NW_028258173.1, read as the reverse complement.
TAAATTAGTAGAACATGCTCTTTGGTGTGTCTAAGTATATCATGGAGACATGGTGTTGGGATGGTTGGGAACTCACCTATTCCTCTCTGGCACTGTTTCCCTGCTCTGCTTCCTGACCATCATCAACTAAGCAGCTTTGTCCTACCATATCCTTCCAGCATGAGGTTTCTGGCTTGGAGCCTGCTGACCATATACTGAATTTCCTGAAACTGTGACCAATTAAACCTTTAATTTTTTAAGTCATGGCTGTTGAATAATGTGTCTCAACAACAGGAGGGCTGACTAATACAGAAAATTAGAACCAGAGAAATGGAGGCATTTCTGTGACTGTACCTAACCATGTGGTTTATAAGCCTTTGGAACTTGTTTATAGGAGAGGTTTAGAAAGCATTAGAGAAGAAGGCTAGAGAAGCCCTAGAATGCTATAAACAGAGCTTGATGAGTTATTCTCTAGATTAGAATACCAGGAATCCAAACAGTAAAGGCCAGGCTCAGGACGTTTCTATTGGGAAAAAGGACTCCACTGGAATTTGTCTACATTTTGCCCACGTCCTGAGACTTTTCAGGAGACTGAAATTAAGGGCAGTGGACTAATTAATCTGGTAGAGGAAATTTCAAGACAGTCCAAAATTCAGGCTGTGGCATGGGTACAGCTGGCTTCCTTTATCCAGATTTATAGTGAGAATCAGAGCCAAAAAGCAGAGCAGAAATTTCTGAAAAAGTTAAATTTGAGCCCAAGAAGGAACCACATGTAAAGTTGGGGCCAAATGAGATGTAGCTACTAAGGAGATTAGAACCACTAAAAAGAAACCAAATAGTTTATAAGGGACAAAAAGAAAGATGCCTTGAGGGCATCTCAAGAATCAACAGGACCCCACTCATTGCAGGTTTAAGAATACAAAAGTGTCAGCCTTTCATTTGAGAAAACAGTCCAGGCACCCTACTTGAGAAGGGCTTCCAAGGGAATTAGTTCCCAAGGATTCATTTCACCATGCTTAACCATTCAGGCACTCAGAAGATACTGCAGCTATGGTCCAAGGTGGACCTGACTACTGCTTCCATTGACAGAAGACCTTCGTGTCATTCACATGATGCTGGTTTTACTGACATGCAGAATTCAAGAGTTGTGGGGGCAGGGAGGCTTCCACTCTGATTTCAAAGGAAGGCCTGATAGGTCCGGCAGGGAGTCCCTGAGAGGGAAGTGCATGAAACTGTGGGAATGAAGCCAAAGGTGAAATGGAGACCACGGAAGTCAGAAGTTCAGGAATGTGAAACCTCAGCGGAGGAAAGCTGCAGGTCATGAGTGGAGCCAGCCCAGTAGAATGGCTCTGTGTGCTGCAACTAGCAAGACCATAGGTCTGTCCTTTGGAACTCACATTTTACCACCATGTGTTCCAGATTCTGGACATAGAAATACATGTTTGCCCTGCTTGTTTTCATCTTGCTTTGGTCCAGTTCTTTTCTATTCCCCCATACCTCCCTTTTGGATTGGGAGTGTTTACCTTGTGCTATTGTACTTTGAGATTATCTATCCAGGATTTTAGTTTGTTTGTTTTTTACGAAGTTCATAGCTAAGAGTTTGCCTTGAGTCTCAGAAGAGACTTGACATGGGTTTTTGTTGTTTTATTTTTGGTACCAGGGATTGAACTTGGGTCCTTGTGCTTGTGCAGCAGGTGATGAAACCACTGAGCTAAATACCTGGCCCAACATGGACTTTTGGAAAAATGACAGAGCTGTTGAGACTTTGGTGAAGGGATTATTGCATTTCCAGTTGTACAAGGGATAGTTGTATTATATTAGGCAGAATTATGAACTTGCTATTGTCTCTACTTGGATATTAATATGATTTAGGATGTGTTTAGATGTGAAGTTGACAAGGGGTGTATTGTGACTATTAATCCTGATATGTCAACTTCATTGGATTAAGAAATGCCTGGCAAATTAGAGCATGTTTTTGGGTTTGTCTGGGTGGGCCTTAGAGGTGTGGCCTTCAATACTGTATATGGTTCCTCATCTGTTCCTCTCTGGTGCTGTTCCCCTGCTCTGCTTCTTGGCCACTATGAACTTACCAGCTTTGCTCCACCATGTCCTTCTACCAGGAGGTTTCTGCATTGGAGCCAACTGACCATAGACTAAATCTCCTGAAACCCTGAGCCTTTCCTCCTTTAAATTGTGGGTGTCAGATATTTTGTCTCAACAGCAGGAAAGCTGACTAATATTAAAGCCAGCAAAGATGTAGTTAGGCTAGGTCATCATGAGATGCTGAAATACAGAGTATTTAATCTGGCATTAGGGAGAACCAAGCCATACCAGGTCCTTGAACTGAAGAAACCACAAGTTTATTCTCAGTGTGTTGTTTCTTCTACAATTATTATGTAAAGCCAGGCATGATGGTGCACTGCTGCAATCCCAATGCTTGGTAGGCTGAGAGAGGAGGACAACTGTGAGTTTGAGGCAATCCTGGGCTACAAAGTGAGTTCAAGGCCAACCTGACCTACATAGTGAGTTCAAGGCCAGCCTGAGCTACATAGAAAGACCCTGTCTCAAAAACCCAAAGGTTAATTAATTAATTAAACTATTATACAGGTAACTAACACTTAGAGAAACAAAAAAAGAAAAGGCAAAAAGTAGCTAGTAGGTCTTACAACCTAGGGAGAATTACTGCGAATCTTTTGGCATATATCTTTTCTTTTGTTTAGGGGTGAAGAGAGTTAAAATGGAGGTTTTTCTCCAAAAGCTATTTTTATAGTGTATGTACTGTTTTGAACCTACACTTAGTGGTACATGGTGATAATGTTTCACAACAGGAGCTAATAGCCATGTGCACCATCATTTAAGGATTAAACAGTGTTCTTTTATGCATACACCACATGTTCTCTAATATATTACCTATTATTGAGCATTATGTTGTTTTCAGGTCTCTAAGGCCCTGTCCAGGTGAGTGGAACAGCTCCAGCACAAGGCTCTGCCTTGCAGATAGACTTTGGTGGAAAAGCATAGCTGCTGATTGATGATAGTTGGGTTCCTCACGTCCCAGCTTCTCTCCCACTAGCGTCTTGGGATCACTTTTTCAGGAAGCATCTTCGTGCTTCAGAATAGAATCTGCAACCACTCAAAAGTGATGGAGGGTGAAAGGGGAAAGGCGGGAAATCGCTATCTATAGAATCCCATCTGTGAGCCATATGTGTTGCAAACACCTCATTATTTAATTCTCACAGAAACTCTACATGTTTGGGTTCACAGATGAGACCATGTCAGAGAGAGAGGTCAGTCACAGCCAGGCAGTGGCAGGCCCCGGATCTGGTCCCCCTGTGTCTGCCTCTACAGACTGTTTCTCTTGCTCCACCACAATGCTATCACCAGAGGGTCTGGGGCAGGAGTTGGAGTGGAAGGCCGCAGAGTGAGAGAGAGCTGATATGAGGGGTAGGCAAGAGGGGCTGGGAAAGGTAAGAGCCACCTCTTCTATAAAAGGAAAGGAGCGGGACCTCACACCATCTTATAAATTCAAATTCTCAGGCCAGGCCTGGAAATTCCCACAGACTGGAGCCCACCTCTCTCTTTCTCACTTGCTTACCACCAAGCCTCTTTCATTATTTTTTGGCCTATAAACAATTCCATTTTAAGGCATTATCTACTGAACACCTTCCCCTTATGACAAAATTGAATTTTTCATTCCTACAACTGCTGAACTGAATTTCTGGCCATCAGGACAGAGCCTGATAACAGCTCAGGGTGGGGAAGGATAATAGTTCTGTGCATGTTCAGGGTCTCTGGGCACAGGAAAAAAGGTTAGAGCCCTCTGTAGGGTGGAGTTGTAGTTCCCATGTAGCCCTCTCACTGTGAAATGGAAGACACTGAGGCCTGGTGACTAGGGGTGGTGGAAACAACTTGGAAGGGTAGCTGTCCTTTTGGATACTTGCCAGCAGCCCCCGGGGAGCCCAAAACTGAGATGCAGTGAACAAAGGAAACACAAGGGCACACCTGGGGTGCTACAGAGGCTACAGTCAGAAGGACCAGCCTCCTCCCTTCTTGTCCCAGCACTTCTGACCAACATAGGCAACACTAAGCCTTTGCCATAGGCAAGGCACTAGGGAAGACACAAAAATGAGAAATTATATGTGCCCATGATGGGCTTAACATGCACTGAAGTGTAAAGATTAGGAGAGGTTTGCACTGGCAATGAGAAGTCTCACATGTCCCAAAGACTATCTGGTTTTTTCTCTGTTTCACTCCAGAATGTGCCTTGTTATGCACCTGGCTGCAGACTTGAATATTGATCTACTTACTCCAAAAATATGAGTTTATTTAACTTTCTGTGGTGTACATATGGGCAGTCTCATGTGTACACACCAGAGGGTGAAAAACTAATGAATTTCCATAGGGATGAACACTGGAATTAGGTTTCCATGGTAACTAAATCGTTTCTGAAAGACCACATCACCATGGAGAAGTGGGATCCTGTCAAGAATTTGCAGTTAGAAGCCAAATCACACAAAAAGGAGAAATTATTTGTGCCCAGGGTGAGCTTAACATTGGAGCCGGGCGCTCTTTCATTTTTGGGATTGAACTCAGGATCTTGCACTTGCAAGGCAGGCACAGCACCACTGAGCTAAAGCCCGGACCTTCCTTCTTTTTCTTTACCTCCTCCTCCTTTTTCATATTTTCATTCTCTCTCTCTCTCTCTCTCTCTCTCTCTCTCTCTCTCTCTCTCTCTCTCTCTCTCTCATCTCCTACTTATATGTATCAAGAGATTTTTATTTTGGAAATCTTAATTCGAGTTTTCACTGTGCCACTGAGCCATGAGGACCAGGTGTCTGAGTTGTGAGGAAGTAGACTCCCGACCTGCCTCCCTAGCTCTCTATTGACTGGGTGATCTTGTCACCTCTGTTTTCTCAGCTGGACTAGATGGTCTCTAAGGTTATCCCAATACTTTTTGCCTGGCCCAGCAACCAATCTCCCACCTCCCACTCCTCAGTAGTAGAAGAACCTCAGAGCTGTCCGTGGTGCTGAACATCTAGACGCAAAGCTCCTAGTCCATGTACTGTTCTCAGCAGATCCTGACTGTTTTCCACACTTTTAAAGCTTGCTGCACTCAGAACACTTAGAGGCCCAGGAACCTATCTGAAGCCATAGAGGGAATTCTCCATGGCCTTGGAGTTCATAAAGCACTAGAGGAAGGATCTGGAGATGTGTCTTAGCCTGGCTGATAATTGCTACCAGTTTTTGATGAAGCCGCACCGCTCGTGGGCCTCTGTTTCCTCATCTGGAAAAGTGGGAAAGTGATTCTGTGGGTCTAGTGATTCCTCACATCTGACAGGCTCAGAAGAGTCCTGGAAACTTTCCTGGAAGAGAAAGGAGAACTCAAAAGACACATCCCTTCCCCAGATGTCCCAAAACTTGGGCTTCTCCAAGTGGGGAACAAGGCACACTCCTTTGTCAGGAATATGCGTTCCTTTTTCAGAAGAGAGACATTGGACAGATATAGCATTTTCTAGTTCTCAAAGGACAAGTAAACAGAGAATTAGTGCTTGCTATGAAAAGTGTCAAAACTAAAATCCCCAACTATGTCACCCACCTACTTATCTGATCATCTTTCCAGAATCCACTTCTCTCCTCAGAATCACAGAATGAACAAAGAAAGAGGGGAAATTGTGAAGGGAGCTCATACTAAGAGGGATGCAGATATCCTACTTTGCTCTGAAATGTGTTTTTCATACCTCCGTGTGCCCTCTTGGCCACATGATGCAATGGTTTGGAGCGTGGAGTCCACAGCCAAGAGGCCCTTGACTCAAGCCCTGCTTCTGTTCTTTAGTAGCTGTGTGACATTTTCTCCAAGCTTCAGTTTCTCCATTTGTAAAATGGGAGTTAAGCATATATCTAAGTATTGTTGAAAGGGTTAAATAACATCATTTATGGAAATGATTAATAACCACAGTATCCAACACCCATTGAAAGTACTTGCTTTGGTTACCTATAGCTGAATAACAAACTGTCCCCAAAACTTTCTGGTTTAAAATTATAATTACTTTATTATCCCTCATGATTCTGTGGGTTGACTAAACTCAGGTGGGCAGTTCTGCTGCATGTGATATCAGCTGGAACTGCAGCCATCTAGGGCTCAACTGGCTGCAGTCCAACTCTGTCACCTGATAGGGACAGCTGGAAGGCTGAGCTCAGCTAGGATAGCTGAACCTCTTTCCTCTCTTTGGAGTATCATAGCATCACCTTCTCCACACAATCTGGATCTAGACAGTAATACAGTTGTTCTTACTACATGGCAGATTTCTTCACTACAGTGCAGAAGTAGAAGATCCCATCCCTTCACACTTGGCCCAGAATTGGCATGTTTTATCTTCTGGGATATCCTATTAATTAAAATGACTCATCAGTTTAGTCCAGATCCAAAGTGGGAGGAGAGTTTAAGGGTATGAATACTGTGAGGCATGGCCCATTGTGGAGTATCTTTGGAAAGCAACTACATCAGTTAATAATTTTTTTTTTTGGTACCGGGGATCGAACTCGAGTCCTTGCACTTGGGAGGCAGGCACCAGAACCACTGAGTTAAATCCCCGGCCCAATAATATTTTTAGTATTGGTGTTATGGCTGTGTCTTGATGTCCCCCCAAAGCCTCATGCAGTCATGAGTGGGGCTTTTCCTGGAATTGATTCATGGTGCAATGCTAGGCTCAAGGGCACTAGAACTGAGGGTGTGAGTGCTACCTGCCCTAAGTAATCTGCATAAGATAAAAAGGGCAGAAAGATGCTACTGAGGGTCCCTCTTCCTTCCCTTGTTGCTTTTGTTACCTTATGGCCACCATGAACTCTTTCTCCTCTGCAAGTCCTGTCTGCCACACCACCCTGCCTTGGAGCCAGATGATTATGAACTGAAACCTCTACAAACTGAGTTAAATAAACCTTCCCTCCTTTAACTTTGAGTGTGGGGTATTTTGTCTCAGCAACGAGAAAAAAATAACTAAGACATGGCTGGGGATTTATCTCAGTGTTTTTGCCACCTGCTGCACAACTGCAAGAACCCAAGTTCGATCCCTGGTACCAAAAACAAAAAGTAACTAAGATATTTGGAATTCCAAGTAGGTCCAAGTACTTTACCCTCTTTTTAGAAATATCAACTTGTATTGGATTTGCACAGTTAATGAATAAATGTTTTGGACTAAAGTAATTCAGAATCATGTGGTCACTACTCTATAGTCATCTAGGATAGGAGTCATGTTTCTGTTTCTCCCATATCATTCCCTACAGGCCTAGTAAAGGACTCTGTATGTAGTATTATTAAATAAAGGCTGCACATTTTTGTTGGATATTAATATTTCCATACGAGCTTTACTTTTGTTAATGTTTTATTTGCATATATTTTCTTCAACCCATTCTCCTTGCATGTTTCCATATCATTTTGTTTTATATATAACTGAAATTTTTTTAAAACAGGATCTTTTTTATGCTACAGAGATTGAACTCAGGGGAGTATACAGTTAAGTATGTCCTTACCTGTTTAAGAAACTACCCTCCACACTGAGCTACATCCCAACTCCTTTATTTGTCTGTCTATTTATTTACTGAGACAGGGTCTCAGTAAGTCACTAAGTTGCCCAGGCTGGGCTCAAACTTGAGATTCTCTGGTCTCAGGCTCCCAGAGTCTGGGATTACAGATGTACAGCACCATGCCCAGCAAAAGCATAATCTTTTTACTGGTGTTTTCATCTCTTTTCATTTATTGTATCACAAATATATTTGGATTTATTTCCACCATCTTATTTAGTGGGTTTAGTTTTTAACCATTCTTTTTATTTGCTTCTTTTCTTCCTCCTCTCATTCCTGCTGCTAATTTGAAAGGTAAGGCATTTTGTCTTTTCTTAGCAGTTACCCTTCAACTTTGAACAACATTCTTGTTGAAAAGTCTGAAATTAACCAATATTTCTACCCTCACCCTGGACAAAATCAAGACTTCGGTTGGTCTCACTATGTAGCCCAGGCTGGCCTCAAACTCGTGACGATCCTCTTGCCTCAGCCTCCTAAGTGCTGGGATTATAGGCGTGCACCACCACATTCAGCCTTTTTAGTTCCTTTTTATTACTGAGTAGTAATTTTTCATCAGAGGCAGGCAATGTGGAGGTTTTCATTCAAAGCTCACTCACTGAATAAAACAGAACCCCGATGGAAACTTGTTTAGGTAAGAAAGGGATTTAGTAGCTCCCCAAATTGGGACATGCCAAAGCTCCAGATGTGGTTCAGTGTAGGGGCTTACTACATACTGCCATCTTTCTCTCAAACTCTCCCCATCCCACCAGTCTCTCCAGATCTATCTAGCTCTACCTCTTGTGGCCTTCATTCTCAGGCAGCTTGTCCATATAGCTGAAATAAAAGCCTCTAGATTACAGAGTCTTGATCTCAGAGGCAGTGATCAGTTACGATTTGGGTGAAAGTGGCCCTGCCATCTCAGTGTCTAAACCCTTTTCCAAATGTCTCTCCCAGCAATTCTGCCCACATCTTATTGATCAGAACTCAGTGACATGACAACCCCTAGCTACAAGACAATCTGGAAAGACAAGTATCTCAAACTAGTTTTGTTTGTGAGAACTAGGAGGAGAATGAAACCAGCAGTGTCTACAGAAATATCAGGGAAGGTTCTAATTGGTTCTGCATGGTCATATGATCATCCTTGAAGCAATCACTATAGCCTTTGGCCGATCCTCTGATTGGTCTGGCCTGCTCCAGATGCTTACCCCTGTTGGAGAAGGCAGACCTGGTTGAATCCCATGGCATGGCTTTTCCACAGAAAGGAGACAAGGACTCGTAGTCCAAAGAGGATGCTGGGCAGATAGATAAAAGACATATGTGCACTACAAGAATTTTCCAGCATGGAAAGAAGACATACCAAAAATTAGCTTCAGGAATCTTCCCTCTCCCTGAGGAAACATATACCAAGTTGTGTTACAGAAACCGAAATAACCACTCTGACATGAAGCAAAGAAAAATGGTTTGGAAAGACTTCATGGTGGGAGTGAATTTGGAGCCAGGCTGTGAAAGAGGTGGTGCCAAGAGAGGAACAGGGAGGCAAAAACCCAGAGGAAAAGCAGCAGGCAGAAGTGGGAACAGGGCTGGCTGGGAGAGAGGGAAAGTAAGCCCTGACTGTCCCCATTCTAGAGCTGGTTTTCCTCTCTGAGGGTGTTTGGGGCCCCCAAAATTGGAGGCTTCCTTTTCTTCTTGAGTCAGTAACTGGCTTTGGAGTATCCCTTCTTGCATTTTCTTGGGCTGGGCATTTGGGCAAGGGGAATAGGGAAGATCTCCAATGCTGAGCTCCAGAGGACAGGAGGGCAGGGACTCCAACAGAGGAGCAAAAGAGATCCTAGTCCAATTAAGAAGCAATTGTGTGCTGGTTTTCAAGGCCAGCCAGTCACCACCCAGTCACCACCCAGGTACTCCATTTGGCAACTCTGGGACCTGAATCGGTGGCCTAGAGAGGTAGACCCTTGGCAGCTGGATGAGGACCGGGGGACCAGATGAGGGCTAGGATATGGTAGCATGTCCCAGGTTAAGGATGTCCCTGGAAGCAGGGTAAAGCGGCAGGAGCTCTGGATTGGAAGTAGGCAGCACCCACTGTGATTCTAGATCTGTCATCACCAACTCACTGGGTGGCCCTTGGCAAGTCACTGTCCCCCAGGAGGTCCTGAGACTCCTTCCAGGCAGCTTTTCCTCTCTTCTGGGATTTGGAATTGGACAGTTTGATCTCACCAGCTCTCTAGTTCAGCCCACTGCTGCACTACCACAGCACAGAGCACCCTGCATAGGCCAATCAAGGCCTTTCTCAGGTCACTGTGCAGGGTCCATAGCAGGCAAGGTGTTGGGCCAGCCCCTCTGCTGCACTCGGGTGTCTGCAGCTCACAGATTCCCCCTCCCACACACACCCCAGATGCTCCCAGAGATGAGTCTAAAAAGCATGTTTCAATTACTTTTCTATTTCCAATAGACGTTGTTTTAATTGGGTCTTTCCCAGGGATGAGCATGAAGGTAAAAGCAATTTACAGCATGGGATTCTAGCTCTGGCACTGAGGATGCACTTAACTATTGCATTTCCCCTGCCCTCTCTCTCCCTTTCCTTTTCTTCCTATTATTCCCTTCCTCTGGCCCTGTCATCACCCCCTCTGGTTGACTCCTCCGCCAGCTGCCTCCTCCCCACTTCATAAAGCATAGCAGAGAGCATGGGCTGCGGTCTGAGAGCAAGCCAAGAGGACCCAAGAAGCTGGCTGGGGGTCAGGGACAGGAAAGAGAAGTGATTCCAGGGTGCCACTAGCTCTTGTGGAGTCTCAGAGACATTGGCACATATTGGAAAGGCAACAACCAAGGGACAGGACCTCAAGTTCCAACAATACGAAACTGCCTTCTGGTCTGTCTTCATCCATGCTGTCTCCAGGGGGCCCCACTGTACTCCCTGGGATACAGTTTCCTCTCTTCATCCCTGGCTGTTCACTCCAGTCTCCGTCAATGCTTATTAAGTGCTTGCTGTATGCAGAGGGACAGGGAATTGAGCGGGGCAGAGAGTAATGACTCCACTCTCTGGCACCCCATCTGGCCACCTCAGCCCCAAGTCTGAGCTCCCACCACAGCACCCTGAGCTTCCCAGAGCACACCCCTCCACTCAGACACTCCTTCTGCCTTCTGAGACCCTTTTTCTCAGGCTCCCCTGGCTCAGAGATTCAGCCTCCCCAGTGACCAGGGTAAGGGAAGGATACTACTCCTGTCACATCCCTAAGCTCTTTGTACTTAGGGTGATGGCATTTGTGCATTTTATTGTTGTCTTCCAGGCTAGACACATGCATTGCTCAGGGGAGCATGGCAGGCTATGGAGCCTGCACCCATGTGTTCATTCCACCCCAGCTGCTCTTCTGTTCCCTAGCCAGAAAGAGGTGGCAGGGTCTTGTAACCCAGCCCAAGGGATATGGCAGGATGATGCCTCATAACATCCGAAGCTCGGTCATAAAAAGGATACAGATCACACATGCCTCTCTCCCTTGAACAGAGCCTGCATGCTTGGAGGAAGCCCTAGCCTCAAGGAGAATCTGCAGGCAGGTGTTTCAGTGACAGCCCTGGCCCAGGGCTCAGCCCACTTAAAATGCTGGACATGTTGGTGAATGTCCACATGATTCTTCTCTGCAGCCTTGGAATTGTCCAGCTGAGGTCCCAGACATCACAGAGCAGAGACACATTGTTCTAGCCAACCCCCATCCCAAACCCTGATGCTTAGAAACCATGAGATGTTATAACCAAGTGTCATTCTAAGCCCCTATATTTTGTGGAGATTTGTCATTCAGCAATGTGTCACCAACACAGGCAGGGCCTTGTTGAATCATGTTTGTCCTCCAAGCCCAGCACTATGACTTGTACCTAGTGAGTGCTCATTGACTGGAAGAATGAACCCTAGCAGGTGATGATTCCAGTCTTGCCCTTTGGTTATCATTGTCATCTTTCCTACATCATCTCCCCATAATTCCACTGCTCATAGGGAAGCTAGGGAGGCCCAAGCCTGCCTCTGATGACATCACTGGGCCCTAGGTCAACCAATCCTGCAGCCCGTCATGGACCCACATGTTCTTAGTTCTGAAGCTGCTTGGAATTAGGGTTTCTGGTTCTTGGAGACCAGAACATGTTCTGCCATTTACATGCTTGGCCTTTTTTGTCTTCAGTAAAGTCCTGCCAAGTAAGCCATTAATCAGTATCCCCATTTCACACCCAAGAACATTGAGAAGGAAGGAGTAAGTACTAACAAGTAATAAAGTGGGAATTTTGAATTTGAATCTCCTGGGGCCCAACTCAATATCTTATGTCCACAGCATCGTTACAGCTCTTAACAAACAAAGCCTGACTGGTAAATGGCTTGTAGTGCTCTGTGTGCTTCCTTCGGGAGTGGCAGATCCTTGATGAACCATCACACCAGCTCAATAAGAAGGGATTAGACCCAGATCTTGTGCAATCCTCATTAACAGCAGTGACAAAAAGTGACCACTCTTTTATGTCCCAGGTCCTGCACTGAGCACTTAATGTGCACTGCAGCACTCACTGGCCACGGCCATGCTGTGAGGAGGCATCATTGATTCCCATGAGGTAAGAGAAGAGAGGCATGGGCCAGGTGGCATGCATGACTTGCTCAAATTCCCACAAGTAATAGGGGCAAAGCAGGTCTTTCTACCCAAGTTCACTTGAGCTCTTCTGCCCTTGTATAAAATCACTTCCATTGATTGTGCTCTCGGATACAGGCACATGAACCACTATTGTGAGGTAGTTTTTATTATTCCCATTATACAGGCCGGAAACTGATGTTCAAGTGATAAAGTCCTAGGGCTGGGCTGGTAAGAACTGGGAAGGTCAGGATTCTAAGCCATGCCTGTCACCCCCACCTTAACAACTATCCCACACCCCCAACATGCCATGTCCTACCTCCAAGCTCCTTGATGAGCCAGCTCTCCCAGGAGAGTAGAGTTTGACAGGGCCCCCTCGCCTGCCTCACTCCCCATCTCTCTCCAGGCTCCCTCCAATCCTCCTTATTCTTCCCACCCCAAACCCAGGCCCTGAGACCAGAGCTCCTTCTCCTCCCCTTCAGTCCAACTCCCCTCTCCCACCTCCCCATGGCTCAGCCCCAAGCCCGAGAGGGCTCTTTGTCCTCTCCTGGCCCTCCTGATGGGCTTTCTACCCGCTGATGCCAATCTCTGGGGTTCCTGTCCCCTGGCAGCTCTTAAATTATTAACTTGACTTTTTATGTTAAAAGGAGGCAATACTGGGCTTGAACTATTTTTCCTTAAGAGACTATTCCAGGCCTCCCACATTTTAAGTGCAGTTCCCTCCAAAAGGATTTTTTTTTTTTTTTTTTTGAGACAGGGTTTCACTTTGTAGTTCAAGCTAGCCTTGAACGCACTATGTAGTCCAGGCTGGCCTCAAACTCACAGCTATCCTCCTGCCTCAGCCTCCCAAGTGCTGAGATTATAGGTGTGGCCTCCAAGATATCTTCTTATCCACACTGCTCATTCAACTCTTGGGACTACCTGCCGAGGCCCCTAGACTTAGGTAAGGGAGGCTGCCCTCTGGCACAAGTGAGAAAAAATGCTTTCCTGGAGGAAGTCACCGGTACACTGAGTTTACACCACTCTGTGCGTATAGCAATGGGAATTCGGCCAGCACAGAGGAGAGATGCAATCAGATCTTCATCTGCAGGGCTTTATCTTTCGATAATCACAATAATCCACGGAGCTTTCCTGCAGGGGAGGTGACTATATTTCCATCCTACCCCAGTTCTCTACTCCCTGCACTGGTTCCTGTACAAGCCCGGGATACAAGAAGCTCTCAGCAGAGGATGTGGAAAACTCCCAGGAGGCGAGCAGGGGAAGAGCTCTGCCCAGGCAATGCCTGTTCCCGGGTTGGCAGGGGGAAGAGGGCATGGAATTGCTTCTCTTCTGCACACCCCATGCCTGTCCCTCTCCGGTGAGTTACCCCCGACCAGATTCAGCTCCTCCATTCCCTGAGCTGCAGCCATTTCTATTGTGGGCTCACGAGGTCAGCCCTCCCAGCAGCTTCCCCCACTGCCCCCAGCAGTTCAAGCCACCCCTCTTCTCAGCTTCTCCCACTCTTCTTCAAAGCTACCCAGCGCCCATTGCCTCCCTCTGTGGAAAAGCTCTTCCTAGGCACCGTCCCCACTAGGACAGCCGCTCTGAACCACCCCAAACACACACGACCTTGGAAACTGTGTTACTTTGTCCTCTAGTGATTTCCCAGGAAGAGGATGGGTCTCTACAGTTACACAAGAATAACAGCCTCTCACACCTGGAAGGCACTTAGGGTGAGAGACTCCACGGAAGGTAACAAAAGCCCTGAAGCCCAGATCTTGCCCTAGACCACAAAGCTCAGAACCTTCCAGGCAGAGACCCCAAATCTGGATTTCTAAACTCCAGGTGGTCCCAGAAATGACCATGGCTGAGAATTGCTGCTTCAGACCTCTGGAGTCTGCCATAAACTCGAGGTTATTTGGGACTCTTGCCTCCTTGGGATGGCACAAGGGACAGGTGTTACCCAGTTCCAAGAGAAGAAAGCCGAGGCTGAGAGAGATGCATGTCATGTGGCTGCCACCAGCAGGGCAGGGTCGTGAAGACAGGCTCAGTCTCCTGGATTTGAGGGTTTTAGCGCTGACCCCAGCTCTGTAATCACTGCAAACCACAGAGTGCAAGGCAGCTTCCAGCCCTTGTGTGGCCCTACAGCTGACATGGGGCTGGACACATGCAGGGCCCTGGGAGCTGGGCACGGATGGACTGAACGCACAAAGGTGGCTGTCCTGCCTGGTGCTGTGGCCCACTCTGTGCTGGGCAGGATGGTGAACTTCTCCCCGGGGCCTGCTCAAGCCTCGACCAGCTCTCCAGGAGGGCCCCCAAGTCACAGGTGCCTGGAAAGAGAGACCAGGAGACCACGCCGCTGGAATGGCTGTTAGGAGTCAGCCTCCCAGGCCACCGATCCCTCAGCCCAGGTGCCCTGCCTTGGTCGTGACTGTGTTCGCCTTTAGCTTAGCTGGGGTGACCGACCGGCCTGTTTACTCTGGCCTCAGGCCTTTGCCAGGTTTCAGACCTTTCAGCTTCAAAATCCAGAGATGGTCGCCCTGCTACCCTGTCCCCAGTTCTGGTTGACACGTTTGCTCTCATGTGGTCTGTTGTGCTTAAGGTCGAAATTGGCCCCCAACTATCTATGTGCCTTTTGGTAGGTGACTGGACCATGGGGTGCTGCATTCACCAGTGGATTCATCCACTGACGAGTTCATAACTGAATATGCTGTTAGGAGATGGGGCCTGGTTGGAAGAGATGCTTCACCGAGGGTGTGCGTTTCCCTGGCCCCTGCCTTCTTGCTCTGCTTCCTGGCTGCCCTGGATGAGCTTCCCTCCAATAGGCCTTTCTGCCATGCCATCCTTCCTTGGAGCCAGCTGACCATGGACTAAATCCCTTTAAAAAGTGAGCCAAATTAAAACTCTCCTTCTTTAGGTTGTGGTTGTGGGTATTGGATGTTTGATCCCAGCTATGGGAGAGCTCACTAACCTAGGGCCCCACACCTCTCCCTTTTTCTCTTTGCCCACTGCTGCTGTTGAGACCCTATCCCCATGTCTCCCAGAGCACCAATGGCCTTGAAACTAGCTTCCTCCCTCTCAGCCTTCTCCACAGCAGCTTCACTGGGCCATCACATGCATTTCTGTCTTGCCTGCATGGCATGGGCTCACACGCCCTCCTGTAGGCCATTTATCCACTAGTTCCTGACCACCTGCTGTGTGCAGGGCATGCACTCAGGTCCCTGCAGTGAGGAGCAACTACCATTCCCTGGGAAAAGCCGGGCTAGAAGTATGCAGGGGTGGGGGCTCCTCAGAGGTGACATGGATTGTGGGGGTGCATGTGACACGCCCAGAGGAAACATCCTGTGCAAAGCTGCAGCTATGCAAAAGGGTGTGGCACGTTCTGAGGCCAAGCAATCAGGGTGCACAGAGCACCGGGTCGGAGGTGCCCTGGAGCAGTAGAGAAGGGCTGGCCTGTCTCACTGGGGTGCTTTAGTCAGTAGACAGTGTCGTCAGTCACTGAGGATCTACCACTGGCCAAGGATCTGGCTCGTCCCCAAACAGATGGGAGAATTAGGTCTCGGGGTGACATTCCTGCCTGCTCTAGCCCATGCTTGAGCACTGCTGTCTCCTAGGCAATTCCCAGTGCCCAGCTGCACTCCAGGCCAATTAATCAGAAGGAGCCGGATAAAATGTGCTCACATAGACATTTCTAAAAGCCCCCAGGGTGATCCAGGTGTAGAGGCAAAGTTGAGAACCTGGTGCTAGAGGACACAGGGATGACGCAGGGAGGAACCGTCACAAAGGTGCTGTTGTGTGCACTGATCAACTGCATTTGAGGGGACCACGCACCTGCGAGCCTCGCCCCCAGTCCTTTCCCTCCCATTTCCTTCCTCTCCTGTGTGCCACAGGAAATGAAAGGATATGAAAGGGGGAAGAACATGACTACCACACTTTGAGAAATGTTTTCCATGCTTTGTCAACAAGAGGAAGACTGAGAGGGGCATCTTAGAAATTGGAACTAGCTAAGTTTTCAGAAGTCTTTTCTGGCCACACTCCGACACCTCCAAAAGCAGCCCAGAGCCAGCAGGGAAGTTGGAATCTAAAGGGAACCCAACCAAATCTGCAGCTGAACCCTGTTCTAAACCCAACAGGCCTAAGGGACCAGAAAGAGGACCCTCCAAGCCAGACACAGATAAGGGCTGTGCTGCCCCTAGTGTCGAGGCATGGGTACAACGCCCACCCTCCATTTCCACAACCCACTTCCCATCCTCTCCCTCTTCTTCCCTTACAATTAAATACTTTAGAAGCAAGAGCCTATCATGCAATGTCGGAATGGTCGGCTACGAATGTCTTACATCTCTACGCCCAGCACTGACGGGCCGCGCCCCTCGGCTCCCACCCCAGCCCACCCCACCGGAGCGCATCCAGGGCAGTCTACGAGGCCAGCTGGTGCAGAGCCCAAGCGACGGTGCTGACCAGAAGGGGAGCCAGCTTCTCTGAGACACCCTGAGGGGCCTTCAGAGTTACTAAAGCTCAGCCCCTTGTCTGCACCGCAGGAATAGAGGACCTACTTCGGAGGGTTGGGAAAGATCACTGAAAATGCACGAAAACAACTTGGCCCGATTTCCTGTAAAGGGTAGTGGGAAGCCGGCAGTACTGAGGGTCTGGGTCTCCCTCTGAGCACTGGGGACACCCTCACCCCATCCGGGCAGTAACAGACCACACTTCTCAAAGCCACAAGAGGCGTTTCCCAGAGCATGTGCACAGGGCTTTATGACTTATATTTGTTTCCTTTTCTGCATATTGATGTTCTACTCTGATTTGACTTGTTTGTGGGCCTCACACTATATTTAACTTGTTTAGTTATTGCCTTATTTTGCCCAACATCCCCCAAACTCCTCCACCAGGTTCTGGGGACAGAATCCAGGGCCCCAGACATGATGCAGTGCTTCAGAAACTGGCCTAAAGACACAAAAGGAGTCACAGTCATGCCAGTGAATGTCAAATGCTTTTACCAAATATAATTTTTTATATAAAATAAATCTCTATTCAGCTGATGATCCAAAAACAACTAGTGGAAATCCAAATTTACACATCAGATCTACTTAAATTCAACAGAGCAAGTGGCTTCAGGAAAAAAATGCAGCAATAAAACTTTCTACAAAATCAAGGCTCTGTTGGGCTGGGGATTTAGCTCAGTGGTTCTGCCATCTGCCTTGCAAGTGCAAGGTCCCAAGTTCAATCCCCGGTACAAAAAAAAAAAAATCAAGGCCCTATTTGGTCTTTGAGTTTGGCTTTTCTTAAAATGGACACTCGGCGAGCACACATCCCCATAATAAGACATTCCAGGTTCCTGCCCACACCCCACCTCTGCCCAGCCAACTCCTGCTCCAGGTGGAGAGAACTCACACCCACCTCCACCTCCAGAGGGCGCTCCTCCCCTGGCCTAGGACCCTGGCCTGCCCTGGGGGCTGTGAAGACAGCGGCACCCAATGTGACCACAGTGTCACGGTGCCCCCTTGGCCTCCAAATGGAGTGGCTGCTACTCCCTAGCCCCAGGGAGGAATGTCCCACACGCCACCTCTGTAAGTTTTATTCCAAACTAGGACAAACTGGCTCTGAAGTGGTGGGATGAAGCTTCAAGTCCAGTAATTGAGGCAGGAGGAGACTAGGGCATGGTAATGTGTCTGGAGCAATTAGGCACGACCAGCCAGTTGAAGAGACTTGTCAATCATGGGCACAGAGCAGCAGCTCCCGAGCCTGACACGAGATCAAACCAAGCCCTGCACCTAGTACCAATCTTCTGCCACAAGAACACGCCTAACCTGGCACCTGATATCAATCTTCTGACATGAGTGCAAGCTGAGCCTCGAACCTGATCCCAATCTTCTAGCACGAGATCAAGTGGGACCACCTGGACCAACTCTCAAGCTAAAAAAAAAAAAAAAAAAGGAAGCAATTGACTTGGCGCTACTGCCCTCTAGGTCTTGCAGTGGTCTGTTCTGCTTCCCAGACGTATCTTCTCTTTTTCCTTCCAAGCCTCCTTTTCTCCTTGAGCACTTCCTTTGTGCTTCTTTTCCTTTTTATTTTTTTCTTCTTATTTTTGCCCTAAATTAATCTTAATCCCTGATACCACACACACACAAAAACTAGAAGATGAGCTTGAGACATTTCTAGCTAAATGGATGCACCTTGAGACTATAAAGTGAAATAAATCGGACACACATTTAAATACCACACTTGTTTCTCAGGTGTGAGAAACTGAAAGTGGAAATAAGGACTAAAATGTGTAATAGATATTGGGAAATGGGAAGAAAATGTTCAAATGTGAAGGGGAACAAGGGAGGGGGTGAGGAGAAAGGAAGGAAGGGACAAGGAAAAAAGTAAAAATAGAAGGGAAAAATGAGGAAAAATACCTTTTGTATATGGAGAGGAGAGGGAGGCTTGAGGAAAGGGGGAAATGGGGAAAAAAGGCAGGCTATATCATGTACAGGTGCAAATTCCCTGTGATGAGTGTTAGCATCACGTATATCTAAAATGTACCAATAAATGTTTTGCTAAAAAAATTCTTTTAAATAAACCTTAAGAGCCACCCATTTTACTGTTGGCTGGGGAAAATAAATCAGTGACTTGGGTCTTCAGTCTCCAGATTGAACATTCCCAGGACACAACACTTGCCTCGATTCAGGAAAGACAAATACCCAGCCACTGTAGCATAGAAAAGCTTACACATCATCTGCAATGGCTTCACCATCTCTCCTTCCCCTGGTAGCTGCTTCTAGGGAAGTGTGACAAGTGTCCACATTTAGTCACCTATGTGTCCCTGAGAATGGGCGGCAAGGAGCAGTGGCATGTGAATTGACCAACAATAGGTGCAGGGACAGAAGGCTTCTGTCCTCTTTGCTTGTGCTCCAAGCCACCCATTAGAAGCCATAAAGGCCAGGTGATGACAAGATGCAAACAGCATGGACAGACCTGTAGGCGAGGCTCACTGTGGCAGCCATCCAGGGTGTGTACCAGCCGTGTGAACAAAGCCACCAAACCCATCCCTTCCCTGCTCTACGAGAGAGAGGGAAAGAACCAAGACTTCTCTCGTTTCCTAAGCACCATGCATCTTGGTGACACCCGCTCCCTTTCTAAGATGTCACAGAACACAGAGCAGCTTTGAAACTGGATCACATTACTCCTGAGCAGCCTTCACTGTTGAGGTGGGCGTACATTGCAAAAGGTGGCCCCGAGACGGGCCCTCCTCTCTCTCATGAACACACACTCAGGTGGATGTTTTTACTCAGCAGCAATACTGGGCAGCCCCTGAGCATGGCTAGCTCAGGCAGGTACTGCACCAGGAGGTACTCGACCACCTAGGTCAGGGGCATCCTACCGATCATGAAGTCCTTGTCCTGGAAAGCCCACTTCTCAATGAGGCGCATCACCATGTGGGACAAACCCAGCACATTGGCAATGTCAATGATCTTCTTTTGAGTCTTCTGGGGTAGGTGAGAAAGAAAAAGACCAACAAGTTCAGCCAAGGGTGGATGAAGGTCACCGTTAATGGAGCTCCTCTAGGGAACATTCTCTTGGTCATGCCTAGAGCATACAGAAAGAACATGGCCAGAAACACATGCACACTCCTATGCTTAGTTGGTGTTTGATCTAGGTACCAGGGCAACGCAAAGCGTAAAGAAAGTCTTTTTCCGCAAACTGCTGGAAACACTGATCTTGTTATAAATTATCATACACATGTGTGCCATACACATATATTTCATATATATCATACATGTTATGTATAAAATAGAACCTTGATTCACATTCTATATAAAAACTAATTTGAGATGGCTCGCAGGACTAAACACAAAAGCTAAAACACCAAAAAACTTCTAGAAAAAAACAATATCTGAAAATTGAAAACAATCAAGTATCCATCAACCAGAGGATGTATAAACAAATGATAGCCTCACAAGAGCAAGGTCCCGAGTTCGATCCTTGGTACCAAATATCAAAAACAAAAAACAAATGATGGTGTATGTGAATAGTTGACTACTGCTCAGCAATTTTTTTTAAAAAAGGCGGGTAGGGATGTAGCTCAGTGGTGCCATGCCTGCCTGGCCAGCACAAGGTCCTGAGTTCAATTCCCAGTACCACCTCAAAAAAGGACCTAAATACCACATGTAACCAAACATGTAGTGAGGATGACTTAACCTTGAAAATACTAGAGGAAGCAGCCACACACAAAATAGTGGGATAAATATAGTTATACAAAGTTCAATAACACTGATTTACAGTGAGGTAAATTAGAGCAGTGCCTGCCTTCAGGCAACAGACAGTGAGATTAGGAAGGAGAAAGAGATCTTTCCTGGATGATGCAAACGGTCTATAATTTGATAGGAATGTGAGTTACATAGCTGGGTGCTTTTGTTAAAATTCATTGAAATGCACAGATAAGATCTGTATATACAATATACCTCAGTAAACAAATTTAAAATTAGGATATTTTAAGTTTTTAAAAAATCCACATTGGAGTATTTCCCTTTCGAATACTCCCTACTCATCCAGAGTAGCTGTCTCTCTCAACTCTCTCTCTCTCCCTCTCTTCCCTCTTGTCCCCACTTTCAAATAAATGGTCTTCTTTTACTTGAAAAGTTTTTTTAAAAAAATAAAAAGACCACATCAAAAAATTCTCCTTTGGGCCAGGGATTTAGCTCAGTGGTTTTGCCGCCTGCTACACAAGCACAAGGACCCGAGTTCAATCCCCAGTACCAAAAGAAAAAAAAAAAAATTCTCCTTTGGCTCCTTAGCTTCAATAATCCTTGATACTAACCTGTTCTCTTTGGTGTAAATGTGTGGGTCAAAGTCTGTATTTACCAGAGGATTTGAGGTGGAAAAAGATAGAAAGACAGAAACAGGACACACACACACACACACACACACACACACACACACACTCACTGACACTACCACTGAGGCAGAAGAGTATTTTACTCCCAAACCGACAGTATACATCATCCAGCCCACCCTTTCTTACTGCTGTCTCTTTTTTTTTCTTTTTTTGGTACTGGGGATCAAACTCAGGTCCTTGCACTTGTGAGGCAGGTGCTGGAGCCACTGAGCTAAATCCCCAGCCTCTGCTTTCTCATTTTTAAAAACATATTTTTTAAAAAACATATTTAATTTCTTATGAACTAATAAGTAAAAATGAATATGCAGCAGGTGCCAAGGTTCTTATACACTTACATACAAGTCACCCACTGTGTTGGGTGGATAGATCTGGCCTACAGCCCCACAGGCATTTTTTTAATGAACACACATTAATTAGCAATAGAGGAGAAAAGGCCAGGGAAGGAAGAGCAGGAGGCATCATGGACCAGACAAGGATCAACAAGCCTTAGCACCCAAGACCTCAAAGGCTGGGGAAGGGGCTCAGTGGGAGAGAGAGAGAGAAAGCTCAAGTCAAACTTGTCTGTAGCCAGAGGAGACAAAAGGACGATTTTTCACGACCATGACATGACAGTGAAAATGAGACTTTTGCTAATGACCTTGCCATTGTCGTATGAGGCTCAAGGATCACGCTTCTAGAATCACCTGAAAGAGACCGTTAAATTTCAAAACATGTATTTTCATCCTCACGTTGACCCAAATCAGGGCACTTCAGCCCAGTTCCTTCATGCCCTCTCCTGTGTTCCTTTCAGATGGTTTAGGCAGAAAACTCCCAGACAGAGGTACATGGAGGGAATCAAGAGGCAAAAGACAGGTACAGTAGTGAGGGCCGGGGATTTAGCTCAGTGGCACCATGCCCGCCTCACAAGGCCAAGGTCCTGAATTCCATCCCCAGTACAAAAAAAAAAAAAAAGTAGTAAGTGAGCAAAGGAAATTGAGTTAGAAACTTCAAAGTTCAATCCCCAGCCACTTGGACAGGCTCCCAGTGCTCAGCTCTAACCGAAGGTGCTGTGCCAGACTTCAGCAGGACGCTACCATTTGCTTTAGCAGGAAGCTAACCTCAAGTGCCCATCCTAAAAGCAAAGCTGACCCTTATCCTGAGATATGGAAGGGAGAGCAGCCATTTTCTACAGAAAGGGCAAACTAAACTGGGCGTGGTGCTGCACACCTATAATCCCAGCGCTCTGGGAGGCTGAGGCAGGAGGATCATAAATTCAAGCCAGCCTGGGAAGCTAGATTTAAAAGACAAAAATGGCTGGGCATGTAGCTTGGTGCAAAGGCCCTGAGTTCAAAGTGCAGGTCGCTATTCTGAAAGGGGAACACCAGACAGGCCACCTGCAACACTAAAGCTGTCAGCAGGAGGCGACTGTCACACCCAGTAAAGATGCCAGGGGCTGTTCAGAAATGTGCCAGAGTCCTGTGGAACTGACAGGCTCAACATGGTCCAACAAAAACTAAAATAAAGCATACATTTCTGAGTGACTGTTTCTCAAGCTCAGTGGCTGGGAGTGCTTCATTCCAGAGAATCACACCCTGATAGCAGGCAGAGCCCACACCCCATTAGCCATCAGAGCAGATTCAGAAAAAAGGATTGAGGCTGAAACAACACCTCCAACATCAGAGTCTGGGTAACGGTTCTGTAAACCACTTCTGGAGGTCACAGCCTCGGTAGTCTAAAGGGGCAGGGCTTCTAGGAATACCTGCAACTAAAGGGGGATCTCTGGGGGTGACCTCCATGTGCTCTGGAGCCACCCACTGTGCTCTTAGCCAGCCCTGAGACCCCACCCATGGGGATTCAGCAGTCAAGCATGGAAAGATCCAGGTTGTAAGGCATCCCTGAGTTGGGACACTAGGCGAGAACCACTTTAGAGGGCACCCACATCTTCATCTTCATTCCTGACCCTATAATGGATCTTCTCAGCTAACTCTTGGGTCCCTTGTCCTGGCAGCCAATTACCCATAGGTTCAGTACACAGGGAAAGATCTGACGAGAGAAGCCACTGATGGCTCCTTTCAAGGACTTGCAAAGGGAATTGGGTTACTCTGTCCAGTGTCCAGTTTGGGAAGCCATGATCAAAATGGGAAGCAGGTTCCAGAGTGCTGGATAAGGTCTTCTCCCTATGCCCCGGCAGGGACCCCCTCAAGGTCAGCCCTCCTGCATACTGTGCCCACCCTCAATGAGGTTATCCATGGCGTGGAGAATGCTGTGGAGGGAGGAATTAACCACTGTGATTCACCCATTGGTGCGGTGGGTCACATCCTGAGGAAGGAACAGCAGGCACTTGATGGACCTGTCCTCCTAGTCAGCTGCTAAGGTCCCGCTGCATCGGACTGCTCTGCCTCTTGGCCAAGGCCAAGCCAGGACAGACATAGAATGATGCAGGAGTCAGAGACCCAGCAGAGAACAAAAAGGAGAGCAGGGGTGCGGGGAGGCCGCTGCTCACACAGAAGTAGCTGCCTCCAGAAGCCTTGCTCTCCAAATGCAGTCCATACGTAAGTATCAGTCACTTCTGCCTCTGCGTCATTGCAGCGCTTAGAAAAAAATCATTCTTTGGTGCCACCACCTGCCTCGCAAGCAAAGGTCCTGAGTTCGATCCCCGGTACCAAAAAAAAAATCATTCTTTCAGGAGCTCATTGGGTTTCTCAAAAAAGCTTTCTCTGACTATGCACTGAGATAGCTGTTCCAAATGACCCTTCCCCTTACTATTTGCTTTTATTCTTTTCTTTTTTCTTTCTTTGTTTTGGTCTATAAGAACCTGAAGGCTGTTCAAGGTCATACAGGATGGAGATGGCATGGGGCAGCTGTCACGGGGCACCAAGGTTGTCTGGTTCCAAAGCTGATGCTCAGCAGAAGTCCTGGGGAGCCCCACAGCGTGAGCTCAGCAGAATGGTGAGAATGAAGGATCAAAGGACCTAGGTTTGGCCCGGACTCCTCACTTAACAGACTGTGTGTCCTTAAGTTCCTTAACCTCTCTGAGCCATTTCAGTATCTGAGAAGTGGATCCTATCTCACGCCTAGGTTTGGAAGAGGATTAAACGAAATATTTGGGGAGGAAAGCGAGCATCTGAGGGTAAGAAACCTGCTGCAACCACCCAGCCGGGTGAGATGCAGACCCTGACCTGGGTCAACAGGAAGGAAAAGAGGACACTCGAGAGGTCAGGAGATTGGAAGGGGACACAGCACTCTCTGCCTGCTCGAAGAGTTAGAAGAGCTCTGTCCCTAGAACTCGCAGGACACATTGCAACCAGGCCAGCAGCTGTTTGTAGTTGATGTTAGTGCCTCACACCCATGCTCCAGCTGGGCCTCTGGCCCCCACACTCAGTAGCTCAGGGAATCATCCCTAAAATGGTATCATACCAGGTGTGGTGGCGCACACCTATAACCCCAGCACTTTGGGAGGCTGAGCCAGGAGGACCACAAGTTCAAGCACAACCTGGGCGACTTAGCAAGAACTTCCCTCAAAATAAAAAATTTTTAAAAGGGCAAGGGTTGTCACTTTGTGCAATGGCCCTGGGTTCAATCCCAGTACCAAACAAACAAACTGAAAAAGACACCTTTATAACAGCTATCTTTTCCAACGATTTCAAGGATTTATGAATTCATAGTAAAGTGCTTAGAACTGTGCCTAGCATGCAAGAAACCATGAAGTGCTAGCTACTTTTTTTTTTTTGGTACCAGGGATCAAACTCTGGACCTTGTGCTTTCCAGGCAGGCAGTGGCGCCACTGAGCTAAACCCCAGCCCTACTTATTATTTTTATTATAGTATGTCCAAGGCAAAACAGATCTTTCTCTGTGTAATTTTCATAAAATATATACCAGTGGTGTCCTATGCATAAGTCAACTGCACAAATCCCCATGAACTGAAAACAGTGTTGCTGGCGTGCCGGAACACCACTCTACAGATTGTGCTCCCTGCTTCTGTACAACTGACAGATAGAACCCTAGAGTGGTTGGTCTTTCGTCCCTGGCTGCTTTCACTCACCACTAGTCACAAGACTGTCCCTTTGTCACTGGTTCTCAGTGCTGCCTATTGATACACTGTGTGATGGCCTCACCCCATGTTCTGCTTTTCACAGGCAACACAGCCCTCTGGATCCCATCCCCCCACACCCACTCAGTATTGCGGTGGGCAGGGCAGGTTACAGCTTTTACAGACCGGCTGGTGTCTCCCATGAGCTTGTGGTGTCTTGAGACAGCTGCCCCCTTGAGATGCACACTGCAAAGGCCAAGTCACTTCTGAACTCACTGTGTAAACCACTCTGGGCTGAATGGCCCTCTGGCAATCTGAGTACATGTAACAGCTCCACTAGGTCTGAGGCTGGGTCTAGGAGCCAGGTCAGCCCTGGAGTCAGGTCAGCCAACTGGAGAGCATCCTGAGGAAAAGGGCTGCAGTCTGCAATGTTCCTCCCCTGCTCTGGGGCTGCCTGGGGCTGTTGGTGAGAAGAGACCAGAGGAAGCTGGCCAACAGGGCCACAGGAGTCCGTGTGGGGCAGGTCATGCCTGTCTCCATCGTGGGGCCCCAGAGCTACCCTTGCAGCAACTGCCTTGTCCCAGACCCCATGGTGGTGCATGCCTGTCATCCCAGTATTCTGGGAGGATTGCAAGTTCGAACCCAGCCAGACCTTGTCTCAAAATTTAAAAAATAAAAAAGTGGCTGGAGATTTAGGAGAATGTGAAGGCTGGGGATGTAGCTCAATGTGAATCCCCAGTATGAAAGAAAGAAAAGAAGAGAGAAAATAAATCTTCTCATGTTCAAGATGGAAAGGATAAGAAAAGACAGGTATCAAAAATGGAATCATAGTAGCTCTAAGAGGAGAAAAAGCTGCTTGTTTTCACAGAGAGATGAATTTAAGACATTAAGATTTTAGTTGTCATATTTAAGAGTGCTGAAAATGTTGGACAATACTTGGCAGTAATGCTATGCAGGAACGCGTGGTCTCCTATCTTCTTGGTAGGACCCTAAATTAGCACAACCTCCATGGAGGAAATTTTGGAAATGTCAAAATTGCAAATGCACATACCCTATGGTACAACAAGTTTGCTTTTAGAAACTGATTCTACTGGGATACGAATGAAATTATATTCCAATGCTTATAACTTTAGATGAAGTTAAGCAGCATCCACTTAGGACCCAAAATCTGACACTAAGGAATTGGTTAAACTATGGTATTACTTTGGGGAATACTACGCAATTGAAAGGGAAGAAAGAAAAGGAGGAAGGGAAGAGGGGAAGCTCTCTCAGTGAATTATAAAATTTCCAAGTTAAACTGTTAAGTCAAGAAGGCATTGAAGACCCATGAGCTAGATAAGCTTCCACCTGTGCTAAACGGGAAAATAAAAAAGATTCACTTTTCTCTGGATGGAAAGCTCTGAAAGGAACTACAGAAATAGGTAACCTCAGAGGGAAACAATAGCTGAGGGTCAGGAATGGGATTTTATCTTGTGGGTTTTGAACTGTGTGACTGTAGTAACAGTTCAAAAACAAGCAATGGGGCTGGAGGTATAGCTCCATGGTAGTGCTTGTCCAGCACCTACCGGACCCTGAGCTCCAGGCTCAGCACCAAAAAAATAAACAAATTTTACAATACTTTAAATACAGGGATTTATGAGGTCTCTATACTCCGTGACTACAAATGTGTACATAAGTATCTGTTTGACACCCATTCAAGATGTACATCCATACAGTGTGCCCTTCAGGTAAATTATATTTCACAATGGAAAAAGAACCCCACAAAACTGGGAGTCCCCAGGCGGAAGAGGTGACCCAAACAGGTTCACTAAGCCCCACCCTCACCCCGGGGTGGGGGAGGGATGGCAGAGCATGGGTTCCCCAGTCTGGCAGGGTGCCAGGCGGGCCCCGAGTCCAGCATGGTTGCCCTGTCCACGGCCTTCGTCCGCAGCTGCAGCGTCTCTTCTTTCCTGGGTCGCCTTGGCTCCATTGTTGGCCTAGGGGGTCAGGACCCGCCGATTCCTGCATTATTGATGCTCGCGCCTAAGGGGGGAGCCCAGCGTCAGTTGAGCCCGTATCCCCGCCAGAGCAGAGCCGGAGTGGTGCGCAGCCCGAGCTGAGGTCAGTCAGACTCCCCAAAAGGGAAAAGAACTGGGGCGTGTGAGGGCCGTGTTCTCTGGGTCGGCCATGGGTGGGAACAAGGGTAAAGCGCCCCGCTGCCGGGAGAGACCCAGGAAGCCGAGCTCGGCGGAACAGGAGTCCGAGTCGGGGGACCGCAGACCCGGCACGCGCAAAGCCCGCCAGGCGACACCGGCCTCGCAGCACGACACCGACGGGGACAAGGGGACCGCTGGTGGCCGCAGGAAGCCCATCGCCGAGGGTATCGGAGGAAGCTGCAGGCCTGGAGCTGGGCCCCCACCAGAGGCCCAGGAGAGGCGAGGCAGCACGCGGCGTCGGGGACACCGCGCCACGGAGGGTTGCGCGCCCGGGGACAGCTGTGGGGCGCGCCGGGGGGACGGCGAGGGGCAGTCTGAGGAGAAGACGGAACGGGGACAGAGCCTTCCCGGGGAGGAAGGGCGGACAGGCCACCGCGGCCGCCGCAAGAGGAGAGGGCACGGGGGATATGGGCGGAGAACGGCGGCTCGGAGGGGCCGCGGCTGGGACTCGTCGGGCGCGGACGGGGCCAGCTCGTGGGCCGACAGTGAACCCCGCGAGGTGTCGGAGCCGGCGGACACGGCCTCGGAAGGGACCACAACCGGGCCAGAGCCGACCCTGGAGCCCGGCGAGCGCCAGAGCAGCGACGAGGCTCGGGCCGGGACGTCGGGGACCAGGGATCAGGGGGCGAGCGAGGATTCGGGGTCGGGGACGCACGCGGAGCTGGGGGCAGCCGAGGGCACCGCCAGCCCGGTCTCCGGCGCCCGCGAGGCGCAGGGCGGGCAAGACGAGGCCTCCCTCGCGCTGGAGAGCCGAGGCGCGCAGGTTCCCGAGAGCCCGCAGCAACGTCGTGACTCCGGGTCGCAGCCAGGAGATGTGGCAGAAACGGCGGAGGCCTCCACTGCCCGGGCGCAGGGCCGCCAGGTGGGAAAGGTGGTGGGGAAGGTGCAGGCTGCGGCTGACGAGAGCCAGGCAGAGGCCAGAGAGGGAGAAGGACCGGGGGACCCAGGCCCCGGGGACCCGGCACCGCTGGCCGCCCTTGTGGTGCTCCGCAGGGTCGGCGCGAGGCCCCCGCCCGACACCTCTCCCCAGGCGGCGGGCCTCAAGGCGCGGCTCCTCCGCGTGGTGCGGACCCTAGGCCTCCTGCGGTGGCTGCGGTGGGGGCTTCGACGCGGGCTGAGACAGCCTTCCGGCGAGGGGCGGGGGCCGGGGAGGGAGGGCGAGGGGCGGGGGCCGGGGAGGGAGGGCGAGGGGCGGGACCGCTCCTCTCGGCTGCGGCGCCGACTGGCTTTGCGCCTGACAGGCTTAGCCCGGTTTGGGGGACCGCCGATGGCGCCCTCTGGCGGCGGCTTGAGCCCTCCGCAGTCCCGGAACAGCCCAGTCCAGGACTCCTCAGACTACGAGGACCCGACTCCCGATCCCAAGTTCGCAGTCGTGTTCCCCAGGATCCACAGGGCGGGGAGGGCGTCGAGCAGCAGGAGCTCAGAAGCGTCCGCAGACGCCCCCAGTGGGGAGGGTCGCGTGTGGCCTCGTGCAGGGGCTTCAAGGGCCAGTGAAGGCCGCAGGGAGAGTGGGGAAGGAGTCAGCAGGTCCTGCGGCGCCTCTGTGGTCTCACCGACTCCACCCGACGAAACTCCGCTAGAGAACGGCTCCAGCAGCAAAGCGGAGCCGGAGACCTCGGGGGCCGTGCCCCCCGGGCACTGGGCGCTGGGTTCGGGGCCCTACGAGGACCCCAGTCCAGGCACCGACACGCTGCTGCCCCGACTCACCTTGGAGACCCGCCTGCGGCGCGAGAGGAGTTACTGCGGGTCCCCCGGGGGCCAGTGGGAGCTGGAGGATGAGACCGAGGCGGCGCTGGAGAGGGACCTGGAGCAGAGCCTTGGGCCCAGCCTGGAAGCGCCACCCTTCCCGGGTGTGGAGGACAGGAGCCCCAGAGAGGGTCTGGAAGACACTGAGGACCTGGCTAGGCTGCGGTGAGTGCACGCAGCTCCTCATATCCCACCCCACCCTCATCTTTATGAATGTATAGCCCCTCTTGGATCCAGAAGAGGTTTTTGCCCCACAGAAGATCTTCTGGCTGGAGGGGCAGGTGGGGAGTGAAAAGTCAGGCGTCCCTTCCGGGGGCATGTTTTCTAATTGGCAAAAGCTTCCCCCTGGATCCCGGCCTGGTGCGGCTAGAGTTACTGAACCCCCCAGGTTGTGTGTGTGTGGAGGGGTGGGGTGGGGGGGTGGGATACCGGGGATTAAAGCCAGGGCTCTGACTTACACTCACAGCCTTTTAATTTTTTATTTTTGAGACAGGGTCTTGCTAAGTCACTAAGTTGCTCGGGCTGAGGGCAAACTTGTGAGCCTCCTGCCTCCCAGAGCACTAGGACTACAGGCGTGGCCCTGATCTGGGGTGGTTGACCTGCCCCAGGTGTCCCTGCAGCCAGTGGCAGCCAGCCCAGGGCCTCCCTTATCCCCGGCTGCTCACCCCCACCCCTCCTGTGCCCACAGGCTGGTGTGTGACAGTTCTGTCTTGTTGTGCCTCAAGAAGAGATTTCACCTCGGCCTCATCTACGTATGAAGGGCTCCAGGGAGGGATGGTGGGCTGCCATTCCCCCTCCTCTGGGCACAGAGGCTCCCCAGCACATCTGAGGGCTCTTAGGCCCTGGGCTGTGTGGGGAGACCTCTGCCTAGAGTGCTGCTGAGCAGAGCCAGGGCTGGGCTGGGGTCACCGGAGCCGCCCCCTTTGCAGTCCCCCTGCTCCCCCCATGTTCTGATGGGGGCTTCTGCTTTCTTCCCCAGACATTTGGCGGGCCCTTCCTGCTCTCTCTGAACCCCTACCAGCCGCTGCCTCTCTTCTCACCTGAGGTCTTGGCCAGCTACCAAGCAGGGAAGGCCCCCAGCACCACCCCGTAGGTGACTTTGCCCCTTGGACCCTGTGCTCACCTCCCAGGTGGCCAGACCCCCAGCACATCCAGTGACAGGTCCCGAGGCCTGTGGGCACGTCCTGCCCACATCTGGGTCTGTCCCCAGATGCACCTCTCTCTCCTCCCCCAGACACCTCTTTGCCATCGTGGCGGCAGCCCACAGCCTGTCTCAGAGCCCAGGCCGGGACCCCTGCATCCTCCTGGGGTGAGTCCTGCTGTCCCGCTTGGCTGAGCCCACAGACTGAGGGCCTGCAGACTAGGCATTATGGGTAGCCGCTCTGGACTCGACCAGGGCTGTGCGCCTCAGGTCCTCACACATCACCCCGGAGTGGCATTTCTCTTTGGTCTCCACACCTCAGGTCTCTCTTTCCTCAACTCTGGGGAGTTCCCCTAGGGTAGGTGTCTCTTCCGCATAGCACATCCCCAGTGCCCAGGCTCCTTGGGGCCATCACCTGTGCCCTTCCTGGAGACCTTCCAGGTGGCCTTCTCCCATCCTTAGCTCTTCCCTCCTGCAGGGGGCGCAGCGGCTCAGGGAAAACAGAAGCCACTAAGATGATCTTGCAGTTCCTAAGCAGCCTGGAACAGGGGCAGACAGGGGAAAGAGGGTGCCAGGTGAGGCTGGGATGGAGGCTGTCTCCCTCCAGGGGGCAGCTGGCCACTTCCTTTAGGCCAGTAGGGTGGTGACTTCTCCTGGGTCATTAGTCACAGGCGTGGCCAGGTCTGGGATGGGGGTGGGGCTCGGGGCAGGAGGGGCGCAGAGGGAGGGCGGCACAGGCAGCTGGCATAGAGAGCCCTCAGTGGGTGGCGGCACCGCTGTTGTCCCAGGGACACTTGAGTGACTCTCCCCCCACACAGCTGAGTGACCTGCTGCCAGTACTCAGTAGCTTTGGCCACGCTAAGACCATCCTCAATGCCAACGCCAGCCGTTTCGGCCAGGTCTTGTGCCTTCATCTGCAGCAGTGAGTGATGGGGTCCTGGTGGGCACAGGGGCACCTAGGGGGCATTATCCTTCCTGGGAGCCCTGGGTTGCTGCTCTTGGCCCCAGGCCCTGGTGGGCCCATTCTGAGAGAGGCCCCTTGGTGTGTGCCCTGGGCACCCAAATCTGTCTCCTGTGCCCACAGTGGGGTCATCTCGGGAGCCTCTGTGTCACATTATCTGCTCGAGGCTTCCAGAGTGGTGTTTCAGGTGAGGGCCACCATCCTGTCCACCTCATCACCGCCCCAAGAGTGGGAAGGAAGAAGGGGCTGTGGCTCCAGGCACTGCTCCCCTAATCCAGTCTTGCTCCCCAAGGCCCAGGCTGAGCGGAGCTTCCATGTTTTTTATGAGCTGCTGGCAGGGCTGGACCCCAGGGAGAAGGAGCAGCTCTCACTTCAGGGACCAGAGAGCTACTACTACCTCAACCAGGTGGGGCATGCCCTCGACCTCATGTGCGGGGGAGGGAGCTGCCCAGACAAGGGTCTCCGCCCACTGGCCCTCAGAGGAGCCAGATGGTGGGGCCTGCGGGAAGGCCATGCCCTACCCCTCAGCCCACTGTGCTTGCAGGGCCAGGCCTGCAGGCTCCAGGGCAAGGAGGACGCCCAGGACTTCGAGGGACTGGTGACGGCCCTGCAGGTGCTGGGCTTGTGCCCTGAGGAGTTGACCACAGTCTGGGCCTTGCTGGCCACTGTCGTGCATCTGGGCAACATCTGCTTCTCTTCTTCAGAGGTGGGCTTCACCTGTGGTCAGGGCCAGTGGGGATGGGGATGCAGGGTCAGCCATGGTTGTTTGCATGATCAGGGCAGTGACAGTGTTGCCAAGCCCTCGTGCATAGGAAACTACAAAGCTCTGGGCCAACCCGGAAAGCAGATATCCCCATTGTACAGATGAGAAGGCCACCCTGGTGCTTCTACATCTTCCTGATACCTCTTCCACTCAGCTGCCCTAAGAAGAGCACCTGGCATTAACTGAACAGCTATTATGTGCAGGGTACTGGAAGCATCACCTGACAAGTGTTTTCTAACTTAGTTCTTGTGACAACACCATGACTGAAGTGTGACCGTTTCTCCTTTAGCAGTAAGGCAGTAGGGGCTCAGGAAGGGAAAGAGACTCACAGATCTGCCTGGCTAGTAAGGTGAGAAGGTGAGGACTTGCACTCAAGGCCCTCAGACCCAAAGCGTGGCTCATGATGGCCCAGATTTCCCCACGTGCTATTATCCCTTTGTGTCACAGGGCAGCTGGGTCCCTGTCTCTGCCCTGGGGAATACGTCCACTCCACAAGCAGACCTCTCCCTGTCCCTTCCTCCACCCAGCGGGAGTCCCAGGAGGTGGCCTCCGTGTCCAGTTGGGCCGAGATCCACACAGCAGCCCAGCTGTTGCGGGTGCCCCCAGAGCACCTGGAGGGGGCTGTCACCAGGAGGGTCATGGTGAGCCCAAGGGTCCTGGGGAGGTGGGGAACGGTCCTACCACCTTTGGCCTGGGTGCCTGCTGGGCCTGACAGGCACCTCCCCTGGCCTCCAGGAGACACCCTACGGCCGGGTCTCGAGATCCCTGCCCGTGGAAAGTGCCATCGATGCCAGGTGGCCCTGGGGACGGGAGAGCGGGCCAGGCCGGTGCTCTGCTCTATGTGGCTGACTCCCAGTGCCTCCAGGGATGCTCTGGCCAAGGCCCTGTACTCTCGGCTCTTCCACTGGCTCCTGAGGAGGATCAACGCACAGCTGGCAGCCCCTGGGGAGGGAAGCAGCGAGGGCACCATCACGGTCGTGGACGCCTATGGCTTTGAGGTCAGCCCTCGGGTGGGACCCAGGATGGGGCACCCCACTTCATTGTGTTGTGTTTCTGGGGGTTGCCAGCTCCTCCTGAGCCACCTGCTTGTGGGGCCATGTCCCTTCTCTGGCTCCTTCTGCAACTACTGGGCAGCTGAGGGGTCAATGGCACCAGGATGGGGCCTGGCCATACGAGGATGGAGGCGAGGGAGCAGGCCCTGCCTCTGGGGACACAAGTGATGCTGGCAGGTAACTGTAGGGTTCTCGCTTCACTCACCTCCCAAGGGTGTGACTGAGAGGAGGATGTCCCTGCCACGTGCCCATGTTCATTTCCAAGCAGGCCCTCTTCTGGCTTCTCTGGTCCCTCCTGGCTCCTCTCTGAGTGTCCGGCTAAAGAGCTGGGTCCCTGGAAGGTCCGAGGCTCTGGATAATTTGTGTCCTGCTGCTCAGTAGCTCTGTGACCCATGCAAGTGAATTAACCTGGCTGAGGCGAGCATTCCTGTGTATAAGGTCGGGGTCACAACGGGACAGTCCCCGAGAGCTGCCTGCTCCATAGGTGCAGCCTTCCTGCCCTGCCCTGCCCTGCCCTGCCCTGTCCCGACATCTGCTCTGGAGAGTTCTGTCCTGCTTGGCCTTGCAGAGACCCGGGGAGGCCCCAGGCTAGGCCGCCCACAGCCTCACCTCCCACTCACCAAGGGGCAGGGAAGAGGGAGGGTCCCCCACACCTGCCCAAGTTCACATCGCCTCTGCACCACTTGCCGAAATTCCCCTCTTCGGGCCCAGGGGAGCTGGAGGAGAGGAAGTGGCCACCTTAGACCCTGAATGGCCAATATTCCCTGCCCGCATCTATGTCCTCCGTGACCTTGGTCCTTGGTGTGTGTCCTTGTGACCATCTGTCCTGCGGGATGTGGGATTCTGGTAGTCAGCAAGCTAAGTAGGCAAAGGCTGGACTCCAGCGTGGCTGAGACCAGGCTGTGAAGCCTCACAGCGGTACTGGAGCAGGGAACAGGACTGTGGGCAGCCGGAGGGAGGCCTGACGTGCAGTGGCCCTTGGCCTGTGCCAGGACCTTTGGGCTCGACCTTGTAGGCTCCGGCTCTTTGAGCCCTGGAGAGAAGGATGGGGAGCCCCTGGGGAGACAATGAAGGGCTCAGGCTCTGTGTGCAGCCCCACCGACCCTGTGCCCACCTCACTGCCCGCTGCCCCAGGCGCTGCGGGTGAACAGCCTGGAACAGCTGTGCAACAACCTCGCCAGCGAGCGCCTGCGGCTCTTCTCCAGCCAGACACTGAAGGCCCAGGAGGAGGTAGGGACCTGGCCGTGGCCATGGCGGGGCCCTGGGAATTGCCCAGCAGAGGCCTCCTTGGTAGAGAGAGCAGTGCAGTAAGAGCTCAGCCTGAAAGCACCCTTTCCTCGGGGAGGTTCCTTCCTTCCAGGTCAAGGTTTACTGTCTATAAAGTGGAAGCTCAACCCTGCTCCAATTCAGTGAGCCCCTCGAGAACAGGAACTGTAAATGGCTGAATGCAGCCAGGTGTGGTGGTGCACAGCTGTACTCCGGGAGACTGAGACAGGAGGATTGCAAGTTCAAGCCCAGCCTGGGCAACTTAGTGACTGAGCAAGACCCTGTCTCAAAATAAAAAAATAAAAAAGGCCTGGGGGTGGAGCTCAGTGGTTCAGCCCCCAATACCAATGGGAAAAAACAATAAAGGTTAGAAGCGGGCTATTTCAGGAGGAGTGTCGGCGAGAGCTGCTGCCCTGGGCGCCCACGCCCCAGCCTCCTTTCGAGTCCTGCCTAGACCTCCTGGTGGACCAGCCCCGCAGCCTCCTGAGTATCCTGGATGCCCAGACATGGCTGTCTCAGGTGAGGGCGGGGCAGTGACCCGTGTCAGGGATAAGAAGTGAATGCCCAGAGCCAGCGGGGCCCCAGAGCTGGGGGACAGGAGGCTATGAGTGTGGGAGACCCGGCCACAGCCGCTTGGCACAGCCTGGGGAGGACACCAAGGGGAGCCCTGGCTCTCGCTTGTTTCTGGGTGAGCTTAACCAAGGTCCCTGGCCTCGGGGCTCAAGTCCAAAGAGCAGGGTGGTGGGCCGGGCCAGGGCTCACAAAGGACTTCTGCGGGTCCTCTCTGATGGTGGCCAGGTGTCCCTCAGGCCTCCCACTGTAAGGGACAAGCCTCAGGGCCACATGCATCCATTCCGCGAATACTTTGTGCCTGCTGTCTGCTAGCTCTATCTAAATATTCCTCCTTACCCTTTAGCCTCGCCCCACTTCGTATTTTAACACTCACATCCAAGAGTGATTATGGAGCACATTTATTCATTCGCTCGTTCCTCTGCACTGGACTACGTTCTGTGACGGCCCTGTGTGAGGGTCCAGTTCTACCCCTAGCACATGTTCAGGGGTCCCTAAAGAAGGAAGGACAAATTTGTGTGCCTGGGACCATGCTAAGGATAAAAAGCGATCATAGACCCAGTCTATCCCTTCTTGAAGCCCACAGTATAGAAGGAGTGAAATGTTAATGTTTAAAAATGCCAGGGTGTGGTGTGTGACTCTAATCCCAGGATCAGGAGGCTGAGGCAAGAGGATTTCAAGTTTGAGACCACCCTGGGCTAAATAATGAGATTCTCTTTCAGAGAGAGAAAGAGAGAGGACACCAGGTACAGTGTTACACACCTGTAATCCCAGCACTCAGGAGGCTCAGGCAGAGCACAGCCTGGGAAATTTAGGGACTAAGCAAGACCTTGTCTCAAAATAAAAAGTAAACAATAAGCTAGAGATGTAGCTCAATATAAAAGTCCTAGGTTCAGTCCCCAGTACAGGGGAGAAAAATCAGTTTTCAACACACATATTTGAGATCCCTTACTAGATATAACAAGTATCAATTTGTAAATAATTGTTTTTCCCAGTTCACATTCCAGAAAGTTTTATTAAAACTTGTCACTGGTGTCTTTGAGGTCCAGGGCTATTTTTGGAAACCTCTAGCAGGGTTTTCCAGGGCTTGGCACTGACCCCATTGAGCAGGCTACTTGAAATGTAACACCATTTGGGTCAGAGGAGGTGCTGGCCCTAGAATTATCACCCCAAGCCACTGTTGTCACTTTGTAGCATTAGGGCATGTGGCCCCCAGCCCTTTGCTGCAATGTGTTGTTCATGAGCTCTGTGAAATGACCTCTACTGGGGTGACATTTTGAAAGTGACCTTTGGACCTAGAGATGTAGCTCTGTGGTAAAGCCCTTGCCCAGCATGTGTGAGACCGTGGGTTCCATGCCCAGCATAACGCCCCCCCAAAAGAGAGAGAGATTTGAGAGTCTTGTAATTGTGGGACCATACTCCCAGGGGAGTGACATATACATCTATTCTAAAGCTCCCACTGCCATTCCCTTTAAATGGCTCTGTCCAGCCTCTTCTATAGCCACCAAATCTACTGTTGACTGAGGTGATTCTTGGCCCTAGACCAACATGTCTATCTCAGATGGTACTTGATTGTTCAAAATAAAGTCATTGAGAAAGAGGGCGTACCCTCTACAGGGACTCCGGCATAGAGTGACACATCCCTCCTGGGAGAGAAGCTGGGGGAACGGGACTGCACAGCCTTCTACTCAGGCTGCGTCCTGCTGGGTCCAGGACAATATGTACAAACCCTGAGGTTGCTTGACTCACCGCTTATCAGGCCACGGACCACACCTTCCTCCAGAAGTGTCACTATCACCATGGTGATCACCCAAGCTATGCCAAGCCCCAGCTGCCCCTGCCCATCTTCACTGTGCAACATTATGCTGGGACTGTCACCTACCAGGTATGGACCTCAGGGACAGACGCCAGGTGAATCAGTGAGGCAGTGTGACCTTGGTATCTCCTCCCAAACTGAGTCACTGAGCTTGGCCATGCGTCCCCGCCTAGACCAGGGGCCCCTCCCAGACCCCAGGGAGATTTAGTGATTCTGGGTGAGAATTACGAGGTGGGGGAGTCGAAGCCTGGGGACCTTCCAGATAGAAAGCAGAGCACAAGGCTGGGAAACCCCTCACTAACAGCTGGGTCTCAGAACTCCAGCTGTTTACTTTGCCTTCTGGGTCTCTTTCCTCATCTGTAAAATGGGCACAGAAATCTAGCCTACAGCATTGTCAGGAGCCTGAAATGCAGTAAGACCGAGAGGCCTGGCAAGTGCTCACTCCTCAGTGAGCATCCTTTCCCCCTTCTGAATTCCATGTCACCAGGACACCTGCTGAGGACAGGTGTCTGGCCCCAAGGAGGGACAGTGTGACTGGCAGGTTTGAGGTAGGGAGAGTGACACGGAGCAGATGGCACGCTCTGGTTATATGAGAAAAAACAAAAACTATCCAGGAGTTACCCAAACGAGAAATACTAGGAGTTGGAATGAAGAAAACTAGAGCTGGGGTTGTAGGTCACTGGGTTCTATCCCCAGCACTGAGAGAGACAGACAGACAGACACACAGAGACATATTTCAGTGGAAACAGTGTGGTCTGTTCTTGCGTAGTTAAGTTATTCTAGAAAAATAATACAGTCCCTGGTGGAATTCTTTTTTTTTTTTTTCACTTTTCTTTTTTTTTTGGTACCGGGGATCGAACTCGGGTCCTTGTGCTTGCGAAGCAGGCAGCAGAACCACTGAGCTAAATCCCTGGTCTCCCTGGTGGAATTCTTATAGGAGGGGAATGGGTTTTGGTAAAAATTATCATAACATGTGCATGGTGGCACAGACCTGTAATCAAAGCACTCTGGGAAGCTGAGGCAGGAGGAGGATCAAAAGTTCAAGCTCAATCTGAGCTTTTTTTTTTTTTTTTTGAGACAAGGTCTCCCTATGCCGTTCAGGCCACCCTTGAACTCACTATGTAGCCCAAGCTGGCTTTGAACTTGTGATACTCCTTCCTCAGCCTCCCTAGTGCTAGGATCACAGGCGTGCAGCATCACTCCCAGCTTCAGCCTGAGCAATTTAGACCTTGTCTCAAAAAGTAAGAAAGGGGAGGTTGGGGATATAAGTAAAGTGTAAAAACCCTAGGTTCAATCCCCAGTAGTGCACACACTGTGTGAGAGAGAAAGAGAAATTCAAGCTTCATCTGGAGAAAGAATGCATGAGAGTCATCAATAGAATATTGAAGCAGGCCCAGGGATTTAGCTCAGTGGTTCTAGCACCTGCCTTGAGAGTGCAAGGTCCCAAGTTCGATCCCCGGTACCAAAAAAAAATTTATAAAATAAAATAAAATATTGAAGCAGAGGATGAAGGAGGGATTTGCTGTGCCAGATAGGAAAATGTATTCTGAAGCCAAGGCCTAAATGCAGATGGCATGGATAAGCAGTGGACCCATTGGTGGATGGAATAGAAAGTCCAGCCGCTGCGCCAGGGTATATGAGAGTACTGGCTTCATGACAAGGCAGTCTCGGGAAGCAAGTAGGAGAGGCTGCACTCTCCCAAGAAGGAGTCGGCCACGTTGGCCTTCTCTCTGACTCCCCGTCCATCTCTGGCAGGTTCACAAGTTCTTAACCAGAAACCGAGACCACCTTGACCCCGCCGTGGTGGAGATGCTTGCCCAGAGCCAGCTGCAGGTGCCCCTGGCAGCCCTCCCATTCTGCCTTCTCCCCATAGTCTCTTGCCCAAGGGACAGCCCTGAACCCCCGGCGCCCTGGGGTCCTGGTTCCCCGGCCTGTGGGAAGGGTGGACAGGCCCAGGGCAGCCCCTCAGCCTCATCTTGCCCACAGCTGGTGAGAAGCCTGTTCCAGAAAGCAGAGCCCCATCGAGGGAAATCCACACTGGCCTGCCGCTTCCTGCAGTCCCTGGGGGAACTTCTAGAACAGCTGGGCCGGTAAGAACAGCGACCCCCAACTAGAGACCCCAGGGAGCTGGATGGGGGAGCTGGGCTGTGTCCAGTGAGCCCCCTTTACTCTGCAGGAGTCACATTTATTTCATCCAGTGCCTCAACCCCAATCCTGGAAAGGTGAGGACCCCCCACCCCAGGTCCCAGGCCTCCCCACTCCCCTGGCTCCTCCCCTCATGCCTTGGCTGTAAGCCCATGACTGCTCCTTCATCAGTTCTCTCTCTGGCCATAGATCCCAGGCCTCTTTGATGTGGGACATGTAGCAGAACAGCTGCACCAGGCTGGGATCCTGGAGGCCATCAGCATCCGCAGTGCCCACTTCCCCATGCGCGTCCCCTTCCAGGCCTTCCTGGCCAGGTAGAGCCCTGGGGCGGAGCAGCCAAAGGTCCAGTGCCTCTCGGCAGGACAGACGGAGAGGGCTCCTTCCTGGTGGAGAGGGACCCTTCCCTTTTGCCCGGACTCTGGGCCTGGCTTCCAAGCCTCCCCCTCTCTCCTTCCTCTTTCCGAGTCACCCTCCTTTCATTATTTACCGTCCCTCCTGCCTTCACCTGCCCCTCCTCCACCCAGCAAGACTCTGCAGTGCTAAAGCCCAGTTAGAGGAAGGGGGGACAGTGCCTGCCCTGGGGGTCCCAGTGTGGTGAGGGGGTGAGTTAGTGAGTTGGGGATGGTGGGCCAGGAGCAGAGCCCCTCGGATGGCAGGAGGGGTGACCAAGCACAGCAGTGGGGAATGGGGCACAGTGAGAATGAGGGGCTCTGTGTGGGGATTTTGGAACCCCCCGGGAAAGCTGGTGGCCTTGTTGTGTTGTTGTTTGCGCATTTGGCTTCCCACTGGCTAGCAGCCTCTCAGAACCCCCTGGAGGGATGCCTCACCCCAGGCTCTGCTGGCCCTGTTTGGCATGATGGCCTTGGTAGTGGGGACACCCTGGCCGTGGGGCTGAGATTGAAGCAGGCAGCAGGTGTGTGTGCCCTTGTCCTTGAGCCTGCCTCTTCCCAGGCCAGGCCAGGAAGGTTCTGTCCCTGCCCTCTGGACACTCACCAGCTGCAGCAGTTGCCACCTCCCAGGAACCCTGAGCCCTGAGGCTGGGTAGGGGGAGCTTGGGGTGCTGTTGTCCCCCTAGCACTGACCAAGTCTGTTTAATGGTCTGCTGCCCTGTGCCCCCTCCCCTGCCTGCCTCCCTTCCACCACACCTGAGACTCACTGTGCTGGGCTGTGCAGGGTATCCAGGGCAGACAGAAGCTGCAGGACCACACTCCCACTGCTCCTACCATCCAGAACCAGCTGCATGGCCCCCTGCACACACACAGTCCTTCGAGCCCATCTCCTCTCCCAAGTGGAGGCCCCACCTCCCCAGTGCATGGCTGTAACCGGGCTCCCAAATTATGGAATGACCACCAAACTGGATAACTAGAGAGGGGCTCGGGGTGTCGATCAAGCATGAAAGGAGCCCTTGCTTTTGTGACCTCAGCTGTGTGTCCTTGGGACAGGTTCCAGGCTCTGGGGACAGAAGGACAAGGCAGCTTCTCTGACCGGGAGAGGTGCGGTGCCATCCTCAGCTGTGCGCTGGGGGCTGAGTCTCCACTTTGTCACCTTGGAGCCACCCAGGTGGGTTCCAGGGTCTGTGTGTGCAAGCAGTCAGGCATGGGTGGAAGGGAGAGGCACCTTCAGGCACAAACCAGGGACAAACTGCGTTGGGTGGTCCTGCAAGTGGTGGCACAATGGCGCGGGGCTGGGCAGCGGGCTGTCTGGGACAATCTGGGGTACACAGTTTGGCAGAAAGGCAGGAGGCTGAGGCCAGGGAAGAGCAGGCACATCCTGGCCCCTGCGCCTGTCCCACCTGCAGCCACACCTCTGCCCACAGGTCCTGCTGCAGGAGCAGGGCTGGCAGCAGCTGGAGCGACTCTGGGCCCAACGGCGCTCCCAGGCCTTGCTCACCCTGCGTCGTGGCCTCCGCGGCTGCATCTCCTCCCACCAGCGCCTCCGCCTCCTGCCCAGGCTGCAGGCCCGAGTGCGTGGGCTCCAGGCCAGGTGGGCGGGTGGAGCGGAGGGCTGAGGTGGGTAAGATGAGGCCATGGACTCCTCCAGGTGATGAGGCAGAGTTCAGGAGACATCGACCCTCAAGAAGCGTCTCCCTGTCCCAGTGCCGTCTCATCAACTCTGGCCTCTCCTTGATAGCATTGCAACTCCTGCTCATGCAGCCTCTGCATGAATATCCCCAGGCATGAGAACCTGACTGTCTGATGAGTCTGCCTGAACCTGCGGTTCTCACTCCTCCATTTTCTTTTCTAATGTTTTCTTCACCTTGAAGCAAGAACAATCATTTAGCCCCGAGTGGTGTCACACACCTGTATTCCCAGGACTCAGGAGGCAAAGGCAGGAGGATCTCCACAAGTTCAAGGCCAGGCTGAACTACAATAGGGAGATCCTCTCTCAAAAAACAAAACAAAACAACAAAAAAAACAAAAAGAATGATCATTTAAAAAAATGAATCAGGTTGTGTAAGGTCCTGCCTACCTCTCCAGCCTGTGTTTAAGTCAGACTTTTACACTCCAGCCACGTGGACTTCTTGGTCTTATAATGTGACCCTTCCCGATGAACTCCTGATCAGTGCATTAACTCCTTCTGACCCTTCCCAGCCTGTCTTCGTTCATCCAAGCAGCTGCTGCCAGATGCTGACCATCTGTGCCCCCCTGGCAGATGCTGGTGGTGCAGGGATGAAGTCAGCAGGGATAGTCCATTCCGGGCTAGTGGGGGAGTCCGATTCAGACAGCAGACCAGCCACTGATTGTGGCAAGGGTAACACAGGGCCAAGAATCAAGTAAAGACTGGGACCCTAGGAGAGGGGGGCAGCCATCACCACTGTCTGGATCCAAAACTTTCCACCACGTAAACAGATATTTGTAGCATTAAGTCATAACTCCCTAGCTTCCACCCCAGCTCCTGGCAACTTTCAGTCTACTTTCTGTGTCTATGAATTTGCCTTTTCTAGATATTTCTTGGAAGCTATCTTACACAATATTTCCTTTTATGTCTGGCTTATTTTACGTAGCGTAATGGTTTTGTCTTGGTTTGCTTTGGTTTTATGGTACTGGGGATTAAACTCAGGGTCTTTACACTGAACTACACACCAGCCCTTTTTTACTTTTTATTTTGAGACAGGATCTTGTAAAATTGCTAAATTGCCCTGGGTGGGTCCAAACTTTCGATCTTCCTGCCTCAGTCTCCCGGAGTGCTGGGATCACAGGTGTGCACCACTACGCCCAGCTTAGCACAATGTTTTCAAATTTCATCTATGTTACAGCATGTATCAGGACTTCATTTTTTTTTATGGCTGAGTAATTCTCCTTTGGTGGATTAACTACACAT
This sequence comes from Heterocephalus glaber, assembly GCF_053883595.1. Taxonomy (NCBI): domain Eukaryota; kingdom Metazoa; phylum Chordata; class Mammalia; order Rodentia; family Bathyergidae; genus Heterocephalus; species Heterocephalus glaber. The sequence goes on along the minus strand of NW_028258173.1, from coordinate 6,278,389 downwards.
TATTTATATCTGTTTATCTTTTGGTTATTTGAATTGTTTCCATTATTTATGAATAATGCTGCTATGGATATGGCTGTACAAGTATCTTCTAGTCTGTGCTTTCAAGTTTCTTAGGTCTGTAATCATTTGTTCTATGTTGAACTTTTTGAGGAGCTGCCCAGCTGTCTCCCACATCACTTTTTGTGGTTGTTGTTGTTTGGTACCAGGCATCAAACTTGGGACCCTGCACTTGCGAGGCAGGTTTGGTGCCACTGAGCTAAATCCCCTCCCCACCCCCGAATCACTTTTTATTCCTACTGGCCATCTACCAGGGTCCCAGCTTCTCTGCATCCTTGCTGATGACTTGTTATCTTCTGTGTTTTTAGTTATTGCCATCCTTGTGAGTATGAAGGAGGATCTCATGGTTTTGCTTTGCATTTCTCTATTGCCCAGGGATGTTGGATATATTTTCATGTGCCTCTTAGCCATTAGCATATCTTCTAAGAGAAAAACGCCTCAAGTCCTCTGACTGGTTTTTTAAATTGGATTGTCTCTTTTTTGTTGGGCTGTAGGAAGCTCTTATATTTTCTGGATATTAAGCCACTATCAAATATGTGCTTTGCAAATATTTCCTATTCTGTGGATTGTCTTGTGTGTGTGTGTGTGTGTGTGTGTGTGTGTGTGTGTGTGTGTTGGTTCTAGGGGTAGAATCCACGACCTCACAAATGCTAGGCAACACCCCCAGCCCTATTTTTTTTTTTTTTTTTTTGGTACCGGGGATCGAACTCGGGTCCTTGCGCTTGCGCAGCAAGCACTGAAACCACTGAGCTAAATCCCCGGCCCTCAGAGTCAATTTTTACATGAATGTCCAGGCGCAGAGGATTCAGGTACCAGGCAGGAGACGTTAGTTTGAACCCTCATCCCTTCATTACCCCCCACGGCCTCCAGGAAGCGATACCTGCGGCGACGGGCAGCTCTGGCACAGCTGAACACCGCACTCCTGCTGGCCCGGCCCTTGCTCCAGAGGCGGCAGAGGCTGAAGGTGACAGGGTTTGGGGAGGCTGCTGGACTGGTGAGGCTTGGGTGGAACCCAGGCAATCTTGTCTGGAAAGTCGCTGAGCCCCGACGTGCTCAGCCTCTTAGCCCAGCCTCCCAGGGCCCAGGGCTCAGAGACCATTGCTCCCTGCACTCTTCCATCTGGCCAGGGCAGCCAGGGGCCCTAGGCGGCCACTGCTCCCTTCCCACACCCCCTTCTTCCCTGGGGTTCCTTCCATCCCCTCCAGCCCTCTGTGGGCCCCTACTCTTCCCCCTCTTGCCCAATGACTCCAACTTGAGGGCCATAAAGCTGCTCAAAGGTCAGTACCCACATGCTGCCCCCTCCCTGGCCTCTCCCTGGCTGGACTTTGTCCCCTGGGACCATTTCTTCCCTTCTTCCTGCCCTCTTCCCGGTACCCTGGCAGACGGGCAGTGACGTCCACAGCAGAGGCTGGTGAGAGTTCAGAAGGCTGGGGGGAACCAGGGGTGGACTGCGCAACAGGCAGCTGCCCCTCTGGGTCTATTGTTCCTTTGTGGGTGCCAGGGCCTCCCAGGGACCCTAGGGAATAGCTGACCTGCAGAGCTGGGAGCAGCTGCCGGGAGGCCCTAGGTGGGTCTTGACGGGGGGCGCTGGCTCCTCCTGCATCTCCCCACAGCCTGGGTATTGGAGTGGCCAGCACAGCGGCGGGGCCTCAGGGAGCATGCCAAGCATGGTAAGTGGCCTGCAAGTGGGAGGGGCTTCGACATGGGCTCTGAACCCCGCACACCTGGCACAGCTTGGGGGAAGGTGGGAGCTAAGGGTGTTGCCAGGGGTCTTGTCCCTCATGTGCCCCCTGAGGGCAGGACAAGGTGCCCATGGCTCTGCAGTGCCCTTTTATCCCTAGGAGGGTTCTTGGGGCGCTGCTCGTTTAAATAGTCAGGCCCAGAGTCCTCGGTCTTCGGAGAGGATATTTATATCAACCAGGGAGTGAGGGAGAAGAGCGGGTCCCTCTCTCAACTCCTGGGAACTTGGTCCCGTCCACTAGGAGCTGGAACACTTGGAGATCCCAGCTGAGCTGGCAGCCTTGCTGAGGACGGCAGGAGGTGAGTCTTGCTGCCTCTCCTGCCAGCTCCTGCGGGCTCCCTGCAGATGGGGGCTGGTAGCCGACGAGAACAGTAGGGTTGGTGCCATTTCAGACATAACACACAGTGTCTCCTTTCCAGGCCACCAGGATGCCCTGGCTGGAATCATCACCGAGACTATGCCCCCTGAGGTTCCTGCCTGGCCCAGCCTGACCCTCCCACTGGACATAGACCTCTTCCCCTTCTCCAGCTTCATCTCCACCAGCTTTCAGGTGGGCCCCAGGCCTGTGCGCTTCCTGCCGGCCCAGCATTCCCTAGCGTTAGCACCTGCCAGGCAGAAAGAAGCTTGGCCTCTCCCTTTCTCCATCTTCTGCAGCTGTCAGGGCTGTGGATATAGCCAATCTGCTCTGAAAATATCCATTAAACTGAAATAGCTCATTGTGGACATTATTTCAGTCCGTGAGGCCACGCCTTTGTATACCTGTGGTATTGTCCTGCCCTTGAAGTCATCTCGTTAAAGAATGTTTGACACGGAAACTGTCCAGACTACAGTATGAAATACAAAAGCAGGATTCAAAACTGCACATATAGTACAATCCCAGTTTTCTTTAAAAACAACAAGGGAGGCCAGGGATTTAGCTCAGTGGTTTCGCCACCTGCTGCGCAAGCACAAGGACCTGAGTTCGATCCCGGTACCAAAACAACAACAACAACAACAACAACAAACAAACAAGAAAGAAAGGCTAAAATGTTAACTACTTATCTCTGGCTGTGGAATGTTAATGGTAGTTCTAATTTTTAATCTTCTGCTTTCTGCATGTATGGTTAACAATCTCCTAATCAGAGAACTACTATGATGCATTTCTGAGCTGAGTGTGGTGCACATGCCTGTAATCTCAGCACTCAGGAGGCTGAGACAGGAGGATTGCCACAAGTTTGAGACCTGGGCTACTTAGTGAGTTCAAGGCCAGCTTGAACTACATACCAAGACCTTGTCTCAAAAAACCAAAACCAAAAGAGACAAGCAGAAAGATGCATTTCTAAGAGGGTTTTATGCCCCAGCCCTCCCCTTCTCCCAGGATGCATGCTCCGTGGGGGGTCCCCCGGGGGCTACCCTTCCCCGTTCAGCACAGAGAACAAGCTCTGTATCACCCTTCTCTGCAGGAGCCCTCCCTGCCTAGCCCAGGGCAACCTCTGGCCAGGCCACTGACTCGGCTGGAGGGAGAGAACCCCCAGCATGCCCTGGACATCAACAGGGTGGTGAGTAACACATCCTGGAGGGGACAGGGGGCCTTACAGGGGCCGGACCGGCACAGGAGAGTCCTGCACTTCCTCCCCTGCCCTGGCTTTGTGTCACAGATGCTGCGGCTGCTGGGAGACGCATCCCTGCAGTCCTGGCAGGAGCAGATTATGGGCACTTACCTGGTGCGGCTGGGGCAGCACCGGCCAGGGCTTCGGGACGAGCTCTTCAGCCAACTTGTGGCTCAGCTGTGGCACAACCCAGATGAGCAGCAGGGCCAGCGAGGCTGGGCCCTCATGGCTGTCCTGCTCAGCGCCTTCCCCCCAATGCCCGCCCTGCAGAAGCCACTGCTCAAGTAATGGAACCAGCCGGAGGGGACCTGGTGGGTGGGGTTCATGCAGTGCCCTACCTCACAGTGGCTCTGTGCTGTCCCCACAGATTCGTGTCTGACCAGGCCCCCCAGGGCATGGCAGCGCTGTGCCAACACAAGCTGCTGGAGGCCCTGGAGCAGACCCCACTGGCCCCAGGGTTTGCCCGGGCCCACCCCCCGACCCAGCTTGAGTGGAAGGCCGGATGGCGGCAGGGCCGCATGGCACTAGATGTCTACACCTTCAACGGTGATGCCCACCTCCCCCAAAAGCCTCCCAGGCCCACAGCGGAGCCAGGCTTGCCCCTACCCTCCCTGGCTCCTTCCTGCCTCTGCCTTCCTGCTGCCCCCTTCTGTGACTCTGTTCTCCTTTCTGTCCTGTGTCTGGGACCCCCAGGGACAGCTGCCCCTTGCTGTCAGGTGCATCCTGCTGCCCCTTACCCTGCCCCACTCCCTCCCCTCAGAGGAGTGCTACTCAGCAGAGGTGGAGTCCTGGACCACGGGGGAGCAACTTGCTGGGTGGATCCTACAGAGCAGGTACGGAAAGTCTGGGATAGGACAGTGCAGCCAGAGCCTACTGTCCTCCCACACACCTCCCGGAGTCCAGGGACAGAGGCTGCTCTACAAGGGCCAGCAGGTGTTTTCAGGTAAGTGGGTGGATTCCAAATGGAGAGCAAAGAGCAGTCTAAACAAGGGGCCGAGTGAGCCCGGTCCAGATTCTAACAAGGAGAGTGGTAGAGCTGTAGGGTAACCAGGGAGGTCTTGAGGCACTGGCTGAGTGGCCCCAGCACCTCACAGACTGTGCCAGGGCTGCAGGGGCCTCTAGGGCTCCCTTCCCAGGTCCCTCTCCTTGGCTCGGTGTCCATTCCTTGTCCCGGCAGGATGGTCCTCTGCCTCACTGACCACCCTTCCGCTGCACCTTCTTGTCCCATCCAGAGGCCTGGAGGTGCCCTGCCGTGGCTGGTCCGTGTCACTGCACTCTGGTGATGCATGGCGAGACTTGGCAGGTTGCGACTTTGTGCTGGACCTGATCGGCCAGTCCGAGGATCTGGGGGACCCAACTGTTCCACGCAGCTACCCCATTAGCCCCCTTGGCTTGTAGGTGCCACCCAGTACCCCTGTCCCCCACTTGCCCCTGCCCAGGCTCACCCCTGTGGTGTATAGATGCTACTGCAGCGCCCCCCCAGCCTCCTCCCACCTCGTCCCCATGGCAGCCTCTGCATTTTATGCCTGCCTGGGCTTCCCTCGCAGACTCAGCAGCCCCCTTAGCCAGACCTACTCTCTCCTCCAGACCCGAGGACATCCCGCCTGCCCCTGGTGTGCAGGCCCCCTCTCTGCCCCCAGGCTTTCTTCCAGGTCCAGCCCCAGCATTGTCCAACAGAGGCCACACAGGTAAGGCACACTGAGGCGGGCAGAGTGACAGGATGGGTGTATGGGCAGCCCTACCTCCAGCTGGATCCACCAACCTGTCCCTGCCCCACAGGGGAGGCCCAGACATCAGGGAGCCTGAATGGCTTCCTGGACCACCTCTTTGAGCCTGTGCTTGCCACAGGCTTCAGTGTAAGTGTTTCCCATACACCCCCAGCCTACCCTGCCCCCTTGGGCCTCTGCTGCCCCTTCTGACTTTCCCAAGCTCTGGCTCTCACAGTGTGACCATGTCCCTTCAGGATCTGGAACAAGGCTGGGCATTGAGCAACCGCATGAAGGGAGGGGGCTCCATTGGGCCTGGGCAGCAGAGCTACCCCATGGGTGAGTGTGGGGCTGATTCTGGTCCAGGGCCCTCCAGGCCCAGCAGCAGAGGTGAGCATGATCTGGGATCCCTCGGGCAGCTGAGATGGGATGGGAACTCCAGCCAGCACCCTGGGGCCAGTGCTCTTGCCTTTGCTTGGGCTGGAGGGAGGTGGCCTGGGAAGAGACTCACCTGTCCCCTTAGTGTACCCAGGGATGATGCAGATGCCTGGATACCAGCCAGCCATGATCCCTGCACCCATGCCCATGATGCCAGCAATGGCCACAGTCCCTCCTGCCATGCCAGGTAGGGCTGAATTGAAGTCACCAGGGTCCCTTCTCAGGAGAGCAGCTGCCAGCCCTGAGACTAGGAGGGCCCTAGCAGGAGTCCACAGGCACAGGGCACTGAGGGCCTCGAGTGTGACCATGGTGCTCATCTGCTCCGGCCCACCTGCTGCCCTCACAGCCATGATGGTGCCACCACAGCCACAGCCCCTGCTTCCCAGCCTGGACACGAGGGAGCTGGCGGTCCAGCAGCAGAACTTCATCAACCAGCAGGCGCTGCTCCTGGTAAGGGTGGCAGGGCCCGGGGCTGCTGGGGAGGGCAAGGCCGTGGCACAGGGCCAGCCAGCCCTCTAATGTGGCCCACTACCCATCCCCCTTAGGCCCAGCAGATGACCAATCAGGCCATGAGCCTGTCCCTAGAGCAGCAGACACGCCAACGCCAGCGCCAAGCCCTGGCCTCTACAGCTGCCTCCTCAGCACCACCTGCTGCCTCCCCAGCGCCACCTGCTGCCTCCCCAGCTGTCACACCCAAGCCCAAGAAGTCCCCTGTCCCCCAGGAGGACCCAGAGCATGACTTGGAATCAGCGGGTGCCTGCTCAAGGGTAGAGCCGATGCCACATGGATGGTGGGACTTGGGGTGGGGACAGTAGGTGCCAGGGCTACAGGGATGAGACATGAGCAGGAATATTTGGAGCAGGGGTGGGAGGGGGATGCTGGGAGTGTGGTAATGTGGCGGGCTGGGCTGCTCTTCACTTCCCCCTTCTACCAGGAGACCTCGGAGGGGGCTGAAGACAGGACCTGGCACCCCAAGAGCTTCCAGCAGAAAAGGGACTACTTCCAGAAGATGGGTGAGGGTACTCAGGGTGGCCTGGCCAGGGAAGGCTGGGTATCACTGTGGCCCATCTGGGAGCCCAGACAGGCAGGCCAGAGGAGCTGCTGGGCAGATGCGGGTGACAGAAGACCATCTGGGGCATTTACAGGGCAGCAGCAGATCAAGGTGAAGATGGTGAAGCCTCCAGCCAAGATCCAGATCCCCTGGGGGGAGGAGATGGAGAAGGAAGAGGAAACCAGAGAAGGTAGGGCCGATGGGCAGGGGCCGACGGGCTCTTGAGCTTCTACAGTGTTTAATCATCTGTTCGTGTTCTTCCCCTCAGTGCTGTCCCCTCCTCCACCCCCAGCTCTGAAGAAGCCACTGAAACAAAGTGGAACCAAAGCTGCAAAAGAGGCTGCCGCAGAGGCAGCCGCGGAGGCCAGGCCAGCCCCAGGCCAGGGGCCCGCGGTGAGCATCTCAGGCCCCACGTCCCCTCGGGCAGAGCCCAGCAGGGAGATTGGAAACATCATCCGCATGTACCAGAGCCGCCCAGGGCCTGTGCCTTCGCCTGTGCAGCCCATCAGGTGGGCCCCAGGGGGAGGTGACCAGGGCCTTTCTTTAGTCCCCAGGGAATCCCCCTGTGGCCCTCGTGACCCCTTCTTTCTCTCACAAGGCCTCACAAAAGTTTTCTTAAGAAAAACGACCCTAAGGACGAGGCTCTGGCCAAGCTGGGAATCAGTGGCACCTCCCCACCCCCGCCGGTGAGCCCTTCCCCGTCCCCTCCAGGGGGTAGGCTCTGAGTCCAGGGCTTTCGGGGTGAGCTTGGCCTTGCTCGCGTGTCTTCTGTGTCCCCCCAGACACTGGGCCTCAGCATGGGGAAGGACCCTCCACCGGCTGTGGCTCCTCGACCCAGGTCCAGGCCACGACCTGAGCCCTCCGTCTCCATCAGGGAAAAGCAGGTGCCCCTCCGGGACCTGTTTGGCCCAACCCCACCCACTACCCCGGCACCCCCACCCCCACCAGCACCACCACTGCCTCTGCCCGAGGAACCCCGGAGCCCTTCGGCGGAGCCCCCTGGTGAGGAACCACATGTCTCCTGCGCAACAGGCTTGGCTAGGGCGGGGGAGGGACTCCCCATAGCCTCTTGGGACTCATGACCCCACTCATCTCCACATGGCTGAAGTCAGCTGCTTGCACTTCCGGACTTCAGAGCCCTGAAGCTCCAGCTTCCGTGTTCCTGCCCAGGGCAGGGCCTGGGCACCCTGCAGCCTGCCTGGCACTGAGGGACTGTCACAAACTGGGTGTTGCCCTCAAAGCACACCTGACAACCTCATAGGGAATTTAGTGGCCCTGACTGGTGGGGTCAGGGACACCAGGGAAAGTTTAGGACCAGAAATGGAGACAGGTGATGCTGAGGGCGGGAGTGAAACAGCTGGAGGCCTGGAAAACCAGACAAGGATGGAGGTCTTTCTCATCTGGGCCCCATCCTTCCCGCTGTGCCATTCCCTATCCTGAGGCTCTGTCCCCTTCCCCTGCCAGCTTTGGTGGAGCCCATGGAGGACCAGGGGGTCTCCACACAGCTACTCCTGCCCTCTGGCAGTGTGTGCTTCTCCTACACCAATGTACCCTGGAAGTTGTTCCTGCGAAAGGAGGTGGGCGTGAGGGTGGGGCCTCAGGCTCTTCATGCGGGCAGGGAGGTGGCTGGCTGCAGGGATCTCAAACTGGGACCCCAGGATGCCCCCTCATGACCCATCTTTCCAAGGCTCATTTCTGGGTCTGGGAGGGCGGAAGTGGCCAGGTAAGACACCGCCCCTGCCAGACCCAGCTTTCCCATGCCTCCTCCAGGTGTTCTACCCCCGGGAGAACTTCAGCCATCCCTATTGCCTCCAGCTTCTCTGTGAACAGGTGAGAGCCGGGCCCACCTGCCAACCTGCCACATCTGTACCCTGGGGCCCCACAGCCTAACACCTGGGCCAGGGTAACACCTGTGTGAGGGCATGATCGAAGCCAGCACTTCCAGGGCACTCTGCACCAAGCCCTGCCTCCTAGTGTCCCTAGGATGCAGGGACCCTGATTAACTTCGTTTTACAGAGTGCATATGGTACACAGCCCAGGCACACAGTAGGGACTTCACAAATGGTTCCCTGCCACCTCTGGATGCTCCCAGGACTCTGTCTCTGCTCCTCTGAATTCTACAATGACCCCTCACCCTCCCCACCACTTTCTGCTTCTTCAGGGCAGCTGTCTCAGCTGACCCAACAGTAGTGGGGAGAAGGGAAGGAGAGCAGGAGCCATGCGGGAGGGCAGGGGAGCCATCATGGGCCGGCCTGGGAGCCCTCTCTGCCTGCTCCAGCTGTGCCTCCCAGGGCGAAGGCGCCCTCTACTGGGCCCTCCAGCCTCTCCTCTATGCAGCTCTGTGCTGGGCTCTAGCCTCAGGACCCGATAGTGATCACCATGTTCTGTCTGCAGATCCTACGGGATGCCTTTGCTGAGTCCTGCATCCGGATCTCCCAGGATGAGCGGCACAAAATGAAAGGCCTTCTGGGTATGGGTCCAAGGACCCTGGAGTCCGGGAGCGGGAGTGCTGGGCCTGCCCTGAGGGAGGAACTGGCCACAGGAGCACTCTACGAGCAGGGGAGGCCTAAGGACAGTCTGGGCCCCTCCTGCCTGCAGGAGACCTTGGGGTGGGCCTGGACTCACTCACCACCACTGAAGATAACATCAAGAAGCGCATCGTGGTGGCCGCTCGGAACAACTGGGCCAATTATTTCTCCCGCATCTTCCCCGTTTCGGTCAGTGATGCTGGGGTAGGGTGTGGGGTGTCGAGCCTTGAGTCTGGACCCCAGCGCACAGGCGTGGGCTGTCAGCAGGCAGATGAGAGCCAGGGCAGCAGAAGACAAGACAGCCACTGGCCCTTTGCAGCTCCTAGCATCTTGGTGGTGCCAGGACCCTGGAGCCTGGCCCTGACCCACCCACCTTCCTGGCAGGGTGAGAGTGGTAGTGATGTGCAGCTATTGGGCGTGTCTCATCGGGGGCTAAGACTGCTCAATGTTACCCAAGGGCCCAGCTTCCACCTGGACCAGGTGAAGACGCTCTGCTCCTACAGGTGAGCTGACCCAGAGCCCGGGCTGAGGGCAGAGCGGCAGGATGGCCCCTGGCTCACACCTCACCCTGTGCACAGCTTTGCCGATGTGCTGGATGTGGAGTGCCGGGGAGGCTTCACCCTGGAGCTGTCGCTGAAGAGTGAGCAGCTGGTGCTGTACACGGCCCAAGCGAGGGCCATCAAGGCCATGGTGAAGCAGTTTCTCAGTGAGCTCAGGAAGGCAAGTGCAGGCCAGGTGGGGTCAGGGGGGACAGTGGGCAGCCTCTTCCAGCTGTAGCTCTCCCTGCCTGGGTCCCCTGGGTGGATCTGGGAGTTTAGGCAGGGTCCCTGAAGCTCCAGTTGTAGGGGGAGGCTAACCGTGGGCCGGTAGTTGCTCCCAGGCTGCTCACCCTCCTGCCCGCAGGACTCTGGCTATGTTATCGCCCTTCGAAGCTACATCACCGATGACCACAGCCTCCTCAGCTTTCATTGTGGGGAACTAATCAAGCTGTTGCCAGTGGCTGCCCTAGAGCCAGGTATCCCCAGGGCCAGCTGAAGGGCCTGGCCCAGGGAGGGCACCCTACTGACAGAGCCTGGTGAGGGGCGGAGGGGCCAGGTGGGTGAGCCACTGTCTTGGGATACCTTCTAGGCTGGCAGTTTGGCTCTGCTGGGGGCCGATCCGGACTCTTTCCTGCTGACCTGGTACAGCCAGCTGCCGCTCCTGATTACTCCTTCTCATCAGAGCAGAAGAGCAGCTGGCAGCGCAAGAGTCAGCCACAGCTTACAGAGCCAGGACCAGCTCAGCGGGACAGGGCCTTGGAGGTAAGGAAGATAGGGGAGGCAGAGGCATAACTAGAAGTTGAAGGAGAGTGTGATTGTCCCGAGGCCTCCTGTGGCCTGATGGACAGTGCCTGGTGTGTTGCTGTCCTTCCTGCCTGCTCTGATTTCTTGCCTTGTCTCACCAGCAATACTGTAGGCCCCTGTGGAGCGGGGCTGGGCCCTATGCCCCTCTGCTCCCATAGCGTACTTAGGTCTGTGCTGCCAATAAAGTCTTGATTTTCCTGATTTTGGTCGTATTCCTTCTCCGGTCTGGCAGGGATGGGAATGGCGCTGGGGGGCAGGGCCTCAGGGACAGGCTGTGGGCACTCCAGCGGGACTACATTTCCTGTGCTCCCAGAGCCCCGCCCACCCCCAGAGCCAGGCTCACAGTGACGACTCAGAAGCCACCAGCCTGCAGTCCTCCACGGTCTACACCTCTCTGTCCACTGATTCCCACAACTATACCATGCAGGAATTTGCACTACACTACTTCCGGAAGCCTCTCACCTTGTGAGTGCCCTGAGCCAACCCCTGTGCCTGCCTGTCCTCAGCCCTCCCAACACAAGCCCCCTGGCCAGTACTGTCACCATCCCCTCCATAGGGAACAAGGGCGGGAGGCCTGAGTGAGCAGGGCTGTCCCCTCTGACCCCACAGGCTGGACCTGACAGGAGGAGGCACCAGGGCGAAGGCTATGGCCAGCCTAGTGCAGTGGAGCAAGGTAAGGGGCAGGGGTGGGAGAGTCTGGCCCATGGATCTGTCCTCTGACTCCCGTGACCCCAGACCCACAGCCCAGCCTCTTTGGCCACAGGCTCCCATCCAGGAATCACTCATCCGCCTCAGTGATGAGAACATGAGCAAGAGGGCTGTGGTGGGCTTTGAGGGTGAGTAGCACAGGCATCCTCGGTCCCTGCACCGGAGAGCCTTGGACCTAGGCCCCTGGTCCCCTCCTCTCCTTGAGCTCTGTCTGGCTCTGCATCAGCCTGCAACGCAAGGAAGCTTGTTGGAGGCTCCTGGACACCCGCCCCCCCAGTCCTCCCCTACCTGTGTTCCCACCCATGGGCTGAGTTGTATGGAGACGGGCTGAAAGACAATGACTGGGTGTAGCAGAGACTGTCTGTGCATGGACTCGACACCAACAAAATATTCCTGAGCCTGTTTCATTCTCAGTAAAGCTGAAGTCAGCTGCCTAGCCTGGTGCATGTGCCTTTGGAGAGTAAGACATCAGACAGTAGGTGAAGGGCTATACAGCAAAAGTGTGTGCCAGGCCAGGCCCCGGCCCAGCTCACCACGCTCTTTATCCTGCCTGCAGCTCTAATGCAGTTTATGGGGGACCAGTCTAAGCCCCGTGGCAAGGATGAGATGGACCTGCTGTATGAGCTGCTGAAGGTAAGCAAGGGCAGATGTGCTGCAAGCTGGTGCAGGGAGCCCGGAGTGCCATTTCCTCCTGCCCTGTCTGGACCTGAATGGGAGCCCCCTTCCCTTGGTCCCTTGGGCACTATTTTTTGTTTTGTTCTGTTTTTGTTTATGGTTTTTGCTTTTTATTTTGAGACAAGGTCTTGCTTTGTAGTTCAGGCTGCCCTTGAACTCAAGGTAATCTGCCTCAGCCTCCCAAATGCTGGGATTATAGGTATGCGCCACCACACTCGGCAGTTTCTATTCCTTTTAATCATTCTGAGTATATATTGAGCACTTACTACACACTGGGGATGTGGCTGTGGAGCCAGTAGGCTAAATCCCTGCAATGTACACAATCTCACAGGAGGAGACAATAAACAAGGACACGACGTGTCTGGGAGTGAAGACACTAAGGCAGGGGAGGGAAACGCTTCCTGGAGAAGGCTCTGTGACAGATTTGAAAAGCAGTGAGCCACATGTACCTGGTGACAGGGCCTTGGACAAGGGAAGGGTAGAGGGGACAGTGTGAGAGTGAGCTGCAGCACCAGCAAGTCCAGCTTGGAGGACAAGGGCACTGAGGGGACAGTGGTCCAGCTCACAGCAGGCCTTGTGGACCAAATAGAAGAACTTCAATTTTTCACTATCAAAGAGGGGTTGTGAAGAAAGACTTGGTCTATATCTCCCAGTCACTCTGGATGTTATGTGAGATTCTAGGGGGTTGAACGGCAAATGTGGGGCTGGGGATTTAGCTCAGCGGTGCCGGCACCTGCCTCGCAAGCACAAGGTCTTGAGTTCAATCCTCAGTACCCCCCAAAAAAGGTAAATGTAACGCCTGTAATTCCAGCAGTCAAGAAGCTGAGGCAGGAGGATTGCTGTGAGTTCAAACCAGCCTGGGCTACATAGCAAGACCCTACCTCAAAATAAATAAATAAATAATAGTAATAATAATTAATAAAGGCAAGTGGAAATTACTGCAATGTCTCCTGGTGAGTGAGGGTACTGGTCTGGCCCAAGGCAGCAGCCAAGGGGAGAAGCAGGAAAATTCAGACCCCGAAGGGCTGGCTGTGGGTCTGAGGGGCCAGAGCAGTGGCTACCATGAGGAAGAGCAGGTCTGGGCTGGTGATGGAGTCTGTTTTGGCTATGTGAGGTCTGAAGCCACAGACTTCTGAGTGGAGAGGGCTGAGTCTCAAGGAGAATCTTGGCTGGAGGCAGGAACCAGTGTCCTCGAGGACAGCTGTGACCACTGGAGAAAGCAGGGAGAGGTGTCAGGGCCCTGCAGCATCTGGAGGCCCAGGAGGCAAGGTGGAGCTGGCAAAGGTGACCAAGAGACCAGAGAAGTGGGCGAAGCAAGTGACTTAAAGAGAGTGGTGATCCCAGCACTCTGGGAGGCTGAAGCAGGAAGACTGCAAGTTTGAGCCTAGCATGAAGCAACTGAGCAACATAGTGAGATTCTGTCTCAACAAAACAAGGGCTGGGGATGTAGCTCAGTGCAGAGGCCCTGAGTTCAATCCCTAGTACCCTCCCCCCCAATAAAGAGTGGCCTGGGCCCAGGCATGATTCAGTGGTAGAGCATGTGCTGAGCACTTGTGAGGCCCTGGGTTCCATTCCCAGCACTCCATAAGAGGAAAGGAGAAAAGAAAAGAAAGAAGAAAAGTGACTAGTCGTACAGATGGACAGACCAAGTAGCAGCCGCCGGGTTGGCACCTGGTCTCGGCTCTAGCCCACAGCCATTAAGGATTTCTCCCAGACCTCAGACCCCATGCCGTCCCTCGGCTCTCCTGCCTTACCCTTGCCTTGCCCATCTGCCCTTCCTGTCCCCACAGCTGTGCCAGGGGGAGGACCTCAGGGATGAGATGTACTGCCAGGTCATCAAGCAGGTCACAGGACACCCCCAGCCGTGAGTGGGGATGGTGGGATGGGGCCTCTGGGTCCCGCGCGGCACTGTGGTCTGGCCAGCCTGAGCCCAGGCTCTCTGCCCCACAGGGAGCACTGTGCCCGGGGGTGGAGCCTCCTCAGCCTCTTCACAGGCTTCTTCCCCCCATCTACCACACTGATGCCCTACGTGACCAAGTTCCTGCAGGACTCGGGCCCCAGCCAAGGTGCCATGGGAGGGGAAGGGAGGTGGGGACTCCTGGACTTGGAATTTGCCAGCTGGAGAGCGGCTGGGACAGGCTTGTGACCTCTCACCCGGGCTTCTCTGCAGAGCTGGCCCGGAGAAGCCAGCAGCACCTCCAGCACACGATCAAATACGGGGGGCGCCAGCGACTGCCCCAACCGGGTGAAATGCGAGCTTTTCTGGTATCTGGGGTGGAAGGATGGGCCTTCTGGGGCTCCCCAGGGGGAAGGGGATATCCACAGGGCAGCTGTGACCTGACTGCTGGTGACTGATCCTATAACCTCCCTTGACAGAAAGGGCAAGCAGTCCGCCAGCTTCTGATCCACCTGCCCGGGGGTGTGGACTACAGGACGAACTTGAAGACCTTCTCGGTGAGGGGGAGGGCCCGAGGAAAGAGGCCATGGGGCTCAGCTCTGGGCCTTCCAGCCTCCCTCCCACACTGTCATTCCCCTGTCCACATGCCCAGGTGGCAGGAGAAGTGCTGGAGGAGATGTGCGGGAAGATGGGCATCACAGACCCCCAGGAAATACAGGAATTTGCCCTTTTCCTCATCAAAGGAGGTGAGCCCAGGCAGCGGGAGAGAAGGGAACCCAGCTGTTTCCTGTTCACCAGGAGGCAGCGTCTGTGCTGGGGCAGCAGGGCGGGCCGTGGGCAGTGCTGGCCTGGGCTCCTCATGCAGGTGAGCTGGTTCGGCCCCTGTGGCCCCACGAGTACCTCAACAGTGTGGTGGTGGGCCAGGACACGAGCCTGCACAGCCAGCGGCTCAGCTGGGAGACCCCGCTGCACTTCGATCACCCCATCTACATTGGCACCCACTATGGCCAGGTCAGCCCCTGCTCCTGGGTTGCCATGCAATGCCCAGCAACTTGAGGGTAGGGTTCCTGCCAGGGGCACCTCTACCCACCCCCCAGTGACATGTTCTGTGGGAGCTGAAAGGGCTGCTGGCAGGAACAGGCTTTGAGTCCCAACAGGTGGGGACCAGACTGCTGGGGACTTTGGGGCACAGCTGCCCCTCACAGCCCTCCTCCTCAGGTGCTGCGGGACTACCTACAGGGGAAGCTGATGGCCCACGCCCAGGCAGATGCTCAGCTTGCCCAGCTGGCTGCCCTCCAGCACCTTGGCAGGGCCAGCAAGAGCCCCCCCTCCGAGTATGTGAGCGTGGTCCCAATACCTCCTCCTGTCGTGCCTCTTCCCACCTGGGCACCACCCCCCACTCCCTCCTCCAAGCCTAAGGCCACTCCATTTAACCCTTCCTGCCCCTGATAAGACTGGCCTAGAGCAGTGGACACCTGTCCTCCCCACCCCACTCCAGGCTCCTCTGGGGCAGGGTGCTCACCTTGTTCACGTGGGTCCTTAGTCTTATCCACAGTGGGCACTTGGTCAGTTACCTGGCACCGCAGGCCCAGCCTTGGGCCAGCTGGTCAACGGTCCTGGGCCTAACTAAGCCAGGCTGTGTACCCTAGGCAAGACCTGCTGGGTTACATACCGAAGACACTGCAATGGCAGGTGAACATGGCCACCATAGAGAGTTTGATGGGCCAGGAGCTGAGGCAGCTGCAAGGACACAGCTCCCAGGAAGCAAAGATTAGCTTCATTGGTGGGTCTGGGAAAAGGGGGCTGCAGGTCCAGGAGGGATGGGCCAAGGGTGGAGAGGCAAGGTGGCTTCTGGGCCTGCCTGTCCCTCACCTGCCCTAGGAGCAAAATAGAGCCCTCACAGTCAGAACTCAAGTTCTGGCCTTCTCTATCCCCAGAGGCCACGCGCCAGCTGCCCCTCTTTGGCTATAACGTGTACGTGGTGCTGCGAGTAAGCAACCTAGTGCTTCCTGGACCTGTCTTCTTGGGGCTCAATCGCCAGCACCTTGTCCTCATGGACCCCACCTCCCAGGTGGGCAAAGTTCCCACCCCAGTGCTGTCCTGGGAACCCTCAGGCCGTTCCTCTTGCATCATATGTTGACCCCCACTCCAGAAGAACCAAGCTCTGCTGTCTCTGCTGCCCCTAGAAAATGTGCTGCTCCATAGCCCTGAAGGACCTTCAGCGGGCCCACCTGCTGAGCCCACTGAAGGTCAACGGGCCCCCTGGACTGGAACTCAACTATGGCCTGGCCGACAGTCCCCAGACCATCTGGTTGGAGCTACCACAGGTGAATGGCCAGGGCTTCTGATGCCCTCAGGAAGGAGGATATGAGTGCCTCCGCCCAGCCCTGGCATATAGCAGGAACCCAGGCTCAGGGCTGAGCCACAGCTCAGGGGCAGTGAGCAGGGCAGTGGTGGGGACTGACAGGGAGCCCAGTGCTGACAGGCCTTTCTCCGAGCAGGCCCAGGAACTACTCCGCACCATCATCTTCCTGCTGGATGGTAGCGTGTCTTCCACTCAGTAACCCCGGTGGCCCGGCCTCATTTGAGGACCAGGAGATCTCTCCCTAGCCCAGGTCCCACCTGGATCCTCTGCCCTGGGTGCCAGCAGGTTGCTTTTGGTTGGGACCTCACCTGGCTCTGCTCTGAAACCTGCCACAGCACAACCTGGCTGGCCCAAGTGGAGGCTATGGGGCAGGGAGTGCCACAGTGACTTCAGGTGGGAAAAAAAGTAGTCACACTCCCTCTGGGGTGGGCCAGGGCCGTGTGGGGGCTGCAGAAACCTGGCTTGGACATCTCATGTTGGCCAGCCTGGGGGAGATGCCCACCTAGCCCCAAGTATCCACCCAGGCTCAATGTCAGCATGAGCCCAGGGCTGGAAGAAGCTGCTGAGGAAATAAAACTCTCAAGAAAAAAGGGCTGTGTGTACACATGTGTGTTGGGCAAACAATACTTTATTCCTCTTGTAAACATCAGTCAGACCTAGCCTTCCTGACCAGCAGCTGAGCTGGGCATGGGGCCTATCCGCCGCACCTCTTACCACCAGCTCTGCACCTGAAGCATAAGCTGGCATCTCAAGGGAAGGGGGAGCAGAGGCCCTGAGCAGGCCCCATACCTTGGGCAGGTGGGCCTCACCCCTGGCTAGGAACTTGCTGAGTATGAGGTGGGAGGGCCACTCCTGCCCTGCCCCTGGCAGCAGCCACGCCACCTGCCACCTTCTAACCTGGGGATCTGACCTAGAAAACCTGGCCATGAGGGCTACGAGAGGTAAGAAGACACTGAGGAAGGACCACAGGCTTTGCAAGCAGGAAGGTGGGCTGACCCTTGACCTCTGACTTGATTTTGGAACCATCAGGAACCATCTCCAAAGTGAGCTATGGCTGGCAGGGGGAAGGACCCTGAGAAAGATAGTGCCCCTGGCATCAGCAGGCCTGCCCAGCTCCCTACTTCTGAGCAAGGCCTGAGCTGGCTCATGACTCTGGGGAGGTGGGCAGCTCTGTGGGGCCAGCAGTGGGTCATCTCTGTGGGCCACACAAATTGTGCCAGTCAGCTTCACTCTCGCACCTCACACAGCCATGGAAAAACTGCTTGATGAGGCTCTGGGCTTCTTCCCTCACTGTGGATTCAGAGCAGGTAGACAGGAAGAGGTAAGGGCTAGTATCCTCCCTGCAGACCCCTAGTGCCTCTGGGCCTTGGGCATGTTGGCACTCACCACTCCTTCCAGGCAAGGTCTTCTGAGTCAGCAAGTGTGAAAGATGGCGAGCAAAGCGTTTAAACAGCTCCTAGAAGGCAGAGAGAGGAGGGAGCAGACAGCAAGAAGAGCAGGAGCCACCCAGAGCCAGGAGAGCAGAGTTAGACTGAGATTTAGCCTGCTCTGCCCTGCTTTGTTCTGGGGTGCATGCTGCCCACCTCCCCTCATTGCACCCAAGTGCTCTGGGGAGGATAGAGCCCATCTATTCACCCTACCTTGGAAGCAAACTTGCCCTCCTTGTAGAAGGGGGTCAGGTACCTGACCACAACATCTGCAGCCTCCTTCAGGGAGATCCCAGGAGCTGAGAGCTGGCAGGGGTATTGGGCTATGGCATTCAAGGTGCCCTGATCACTGGCTGAGATGCTGCCCTTGCCCTCCGCTACGATGGAGGGCTTGACTGAGGTGCGAGGCCTCTTCTGAGCCGGGATCTCGGGGTTCTCCTAGACAGGGCCACGGGGGGGTGGGTCACTTCATTTCACTGCCCCCCCAAAAAACTATGCCTTAGCATCAGGCAGTTCCCTCCAGCCACAGGGGTGTGGAAAGAAGTGATGATTTCCTCTGAATCCCTGACCAGGGAGAAGCAGCTCCTGGCCTCTTCCACAGGCCACCTCCCTTCCCTCATCTTCCCCCATGGTCTCATCCCTAGAGGTACCTGCTGATGTCTTGGCCGCTTGCCCATCTGTCTCCCCTTTGAGGGGCTGGGCGGTGCTTCCGGAATCCCCTGGTCTCTGAGTGGGCAGGTGCTGGCCAGAGGGAAGAACAGTATTAGAGCTCCAGGGCCAGCTGCTCCCACAGCCCAGGCAGCCAGCAGAGCCCAGTGAGGCCCACTAGCAGAGTACACTGCCATGTGGACTCCGGACACAGGCTTCATATGCATGGGATTCCATGACTGACTAGGCCCTCACCTTGGCCATTCCCCAGAATGCTTCTTGGTGTGAAGGGCAGTCACGTGTCCTTGGGCTCCATCTTCCTCCTCTGTGGACTTCTCTGGGACCATGAGAGGTCCCTGCACCCCCTCACAGGAGGAACTGGCACCTTCTGCCCTTGGGGCCAAAGCAAATGCAGGCGGATTTTCTGCCTTTTGGCAGAAGCGGGCAATACTCTGGGAATCCTTGTGAGCCGCTGCAGCTAGGAGCTGCTGCTTCTTGTTGGCCTGGGGCTTGGCCACAGACCTGTCTTCAGCAGAGCCTTTTATCTTCTTCTCAGGGCGGGGGCCCCAACAAGAAGCACTGCTGGCAGGGGCCTCTCCACTTGGCCCAGGGAGGGGCTCACTTCTGTCCTCATCACGGAGAACACAGGGCCAGCTGGGGGGCTCCTGCTCACCTCCTTGTATGGACTGGGGGCCTTGCTCCTGTGTCTGAGACTTCCCCATCAGCTCAGTGGCTGTCTGGAATGGGGAGGAGCCTTTGGGGAAGCCAGCTCCCACCCTCTTGGCTTTGAGCTGTGAGGAGAAAGAGGGAAGGTTCAGACCCTCAGGTCCCCTCGAAGGTGCCAGCTGGCTGCTCCAGAGGTGGTGTGCTGGGGTGGGGGTCTCAGGAGTGAGGGAGGAGCTGGACACGTGCCACTTGGGGCTGAGGCTCATAGGAGAAGAGACCAGAGCTGGAAAAGGCACGGCTGGCAGAGCAGAAAGGCTCCAGGGGCCTTGTCTGCCGCCCTAGGGCTAGGGCTGTGATGCCAGGAGAGACCAGAAGGCTGTGACCTACCTGGGGCAAAGGAAAAGTGGAGCCTTTCCCAGACTCATGTTTGGGGTGGACACCAGGACACCACTCACCGAGTACATGTGGGAGGCTGGTGGGATGTCATACTCGTTGGGTTCTGGGGGCTCCACCTGGGCACTGCCGCTTTTGGTGCCACCTCCCATGTCATACAGCTGCCCATCCTTGGAGGCTTTGTGGATCTCAGCCACCTGGGCAGGGACAGGCAGGGAGGGCGTGGCAGCCATGAGCTCCTCCTGATAGCCCCAATCCAAGTCCTCCTTTCCCTTGAGGCACAAGAAGGAACTGGACATTGAACAAGTTCCAGTCCTCCTGAGGGTGACGAGACATGTCAGCTGGCCAGGAAGCTGGCTCTACACTCATAAATGGCTCCTGGAGTCAGAGGGCTGGCAGACAGTCTTGGAGTATGGAGGGGCTGCCCTTTCCTACCCTGAACCTGGAGGTGTGCTGTCCCACCCAGGCCCACCTTCTTCAGCACGCTGGCCTTGTACAGGTTGGCCATCTTTGCATTTCGGAATGTCTCATGTTCCAGGTCCACAGCCCTGGTGCGAAGGTCCGCTCTGTGGGCAGGGATGAGCACACATAACAGGACCTGAGCCCTCTCCCTATAGACCTCAGTTTCTCCAGGACTATGACGATGGGCACAGGGACTCTGACTAGGTCTCTTGGGGACCCTATGGCTCAGTGACTGTCAGCAGTCACTGGCAGCCCCTAAGTGTGGCCATGCCAGCCCCTTGATGCGGCTGAGGGACTGGTGCCCCTGGAGTATGGTGGGTCACAGTCTGGGGTGGAGAGGCCCAAACAAGTCAAGGGGATGTGGGCTCTAGCAGGCTCCTCAGAAACAAAGGCTTTGAGAGCTGCCCTGCCCTGGATGGCTGGCCCTTGGTCTCCAGTCCCAGAGATCTTGGGACACTCACCCATCGGTGGACCCTGCAGCCTGAAGGTTACTGCTCAGAGCCTCCTCCAGAAGCCCTAGGCAATGCTCTCGGGCCTACAGGGAAAGGGAAGTCAGTCACCCAGCTCAGGTCAGGGAGAGGCCCTGGCAGCAGGTGAGGAGCTGCTCTTTTCTTACTTTCACAGTGAGCCTGGGGATCTTCTTGCTAGAAGCTTCTTTCAGGGGACAGTCCTCATCTGGGGAGAGGAGGAATGGGTCCTTCCATTTGACTTCCTGCTTTCTGGAGGCCCCCAACTCCCCAATGAGACATCTACCATCCACACCCCGAGCATGGCCCACAAGTCCCTAGAAACATTTCTGTACCAACCTGGGGGTATGAATTCTTCTATCTTGGGGTCTTTGCCCTAAAAGATGGCATGAAGGGCCCATGAGGTATCCTGCCCTGCTGTAGGACAGCCTCCACCCAGCGCCAGGGAAGGGGCTGAGGAGGTGTGAGCAGGGGACCACCTGGGACCCTGCATGCGTTGCTGAGCCCCTGCTGAACCCTCTGGCCCCTTCACCTTGCGCAGACTCATCTGCTTCTGATAGAAGAGACTCCATTCTCGCTTGTGAGCCTCATCTCTGCCCTCGTCGCCACTGCCTCCAGAACCGTCATCATACCTGGGGGACAGGCTGGGTATGAGCAGCCCCAGGCTGAGGCTTTGCCCCCCTCACTCGTGCATTTAGGACAGTGATGTCCATGGCACCCTGACAGCTCAGGACAGGGTCCAGGCCCCACCATGGCCAGGGGACTGAATGGAGCACTGTGCCACCTCTGTCTGCCCTTAGCACCAGAAGAATGACAGACCTGGTCTCATGACCCCTCACCTGCTGAATCCCCCATAGCCCCTGCGGCCTCCCTCATACAGCTCAGGGTCGAAGCCATTTCCCTGGGAGGGCCTGATGCAGGTCTTGGTCCAGCTGCTGCTGTGCTCCAAGAAATCCAGCTGCCTCCGCACAGCTGCAGGATTCTGGCAGTGGTCACAGCCTTTGGTGCAGGCAGGTGGTGCATCCCCAAAATACTTGGCAATGGCAGCGTGGCGGCACCTGGAGCATGTAATACAATAGAGGTGAGGGGCGAGGGATGCATCAGGCCACTGTTTGTTCACCTAATCCCCAAACACTGGCTGAGTGTCACAATCTGGCACCATGCTCAGCCTCTCACACACCTCACCTTATGAGGTCACACAAGGCATCATCTGACTCTGCCCATGGTACAGCTGGAGACAGTTACGGTCACAGGATCCCCAAGGTCCTATGACACATGGGGGTGGGTAGGAGCCAGGATGTGAACACCACTCTGTCTGGTTACTCCTCTGGGTCCAGAGCTTCTGCCTTCCCTCTGTCCTGGGGCAGGGTTGCCCTCAGAAGAGTTTAGGCTCCAGTGCAGATACTGGCTCTGCTACCATGGCACCTACATGTTCCCATCTGTGAAATGGGCAAGAGAGCACTGGGCATCATAACAATACTGCCCCTCACCTTTCTCTGGGTGACAGAGGGAGGGAACAGCAGGAGAAGACCTGGCCTCAAGATGCTGTTCTGCTTGTCTCTTGATGGCCTTTTCCTTGTAGGCCCTGACAAACCTCTATCCCAACTCACTGTATGCAGTATGAGGCTGGGGGCACAGCGTACGGCATGACCTCCCCACAAGAGACAGCAGTTAAGCAGGCAGTTCTGAGCAGGCATTGTACCTAGTCACTGGAGGGCACATTCAGCCAGGGAGTGTCTCCCTCTCAGCTTCCACTACCTTGGCCCTGCTGCAGCCCCCCTTGAGCTGACCAGCCTCAAGGTGAGGCAGGGAGCAGCCTCCACTTGGTCCAGGAAGCTCAGCCTCTTCTCTGGGCCCCAGGCTGTGGCCCTGTCAACCCTTGGGCAGGTAGATAGGCCATAGCTCTGTGAGGATCCTTACAAATCCTGGTGGATTCCTGCCACCAGGAATGTGATAAAAGCAGGAGAGCCCAAGAGAAGATGCTGGACCAGAGGAAGGGCTGCCTGGGGTGCAGATCTCAGGGACAATAACTGCTGGCACCAAGTGCTCTGACCAAAGGTCCTCTCAATGTGATTCCTGTCTGGGACTGTGATCTCAAAGAACAGGCTCAAGGACCAAAAGCTGTGATGCAGCCCCTAAAGAACCAGGATGGGGTCTCCCTCTAGCCAAATGGAGAATGCAGCTGTGAAGCAGAACAGGTGGTGGGAGACAGTGGACATGGCCACCAGGAGGCGCTCTTCTCCCTGCTCCCATTAGTGCTGAATAAATATGACAAATGTTCCCTCCACTGGAGCCTGTTCACCCACACAGTGGCCGCCTGTCTGGCTTCTGGGAGCCACTGGCATCCAAGCAGTGTGGCCACGGGGTTTGCCTCCCCAACCCCAAAGCCCTGACTCACTGGGGTTTTGTGCTCAGATTCAAAGAGTTCCATTGACTGTAGGGCTGGGGTCAATTTCTCTGCGGGCAGTCTGGTCTGCTGGGTGGCAGGACCAGCCAAATGTCAAATGGCCCAGTCACTGGGCTCTGAAGCCCCTCCCTGTAGCTGGACCAGGAATATGGAGACAGCTGAGCAGAGTGAGACCAGCAGTGTTCTTCCTCTTAGGAGGAACACAAGGCCCAGCAGACCATTCCCAGGACACCCAGGATTCTCAGTTCCCCCCAGGAAATCTCTGGATGTTAAATAGCAGAAGGATCTCCCCAGGGGCTGCCTGCAAAGTCAGCCGGCTCGCTTGGGTGGTCTGGCAGCTCCGCCACTATTTACTTTCTTTCCCGGGAGAGGTGAAAGGGAGGGACCAGCCAGGGAGTGGCCTGAAGGACAGGCTGGGGTGGTCAGGGAGCTCAAGAGCTGGGACAGCTGCTCCACCCTCTTCCCCTATAGGCTCAGGCCGAGCCCCCTGGGGTCATCTCCACAGGGAACCAGAGCTGAAAACTGTCAGCAACCCAGCCCCGCCACAGCCCAGCCCACAAGCAGGAGGGAGGGGAGAGGAAGAAGAAAAAGAGAGGGAGCTCATCCTGAAGCCGACCTCCTAGGCAGGGAAAGGCTAGTACAAAGTGTAGGACAGGCTCCAACAAGGGCTCCCTCTGGCTCCCCCTCTCGATGGTAATTTGACACTTGCATCTCTAGGACGACCAACAACAAAAAAGCTGGGGCTGGGACAGCAGCTGGCTGTCAGCAGCAGGAGCTGTCGCTGAGGAAAGGTGCCCAGGGGACCAGCAGTGGGACAGGAAAGCACCGTCCACGAAGACAGAACAAGGTGGTGGCCAAGGGCCCAGGAAGGCACACAGAGGCTCTATACTTGGACACCCTTCTTGGCTCCTCAATACCTCTGTTTCCAGGTGAGTAGTGCAGGGATGTGCTTGAGGGATGTGCTTGGCCACCTCCTGTGCACACCTGAGCTCTCCCTCCCTCTGGGACTCTACACTAGGAGACTGGGGACTCTGCCCAGCGCACTGGCCTCCTGCTTGCTGTGCAAGTCAGTTAAAGCTTTTTCTATTCAATGGGCTTAAAAGACGGATTTGGTTGTCCTGCCACTGTATGCCTGCTGAGCCTCCATGTTTCCCAGGATTAGGGGTATCCCTCCGTGTCTCTGCATTCTCCCCAGTTGCAAAGGTTCAAGATAGGGTATGCCCAGCCAGCTCACAGCTGCCCAGGATGCAGAAGGACCTGCAGCAACCCTGACCACCTTGTCCTTCTGAGGTTCAGCCTACTTGTTGTCAGGTGTTCTCAGCTCAGGCGCAGGGAGGAGTCCTGGATCCATTTGGATCCCCAGGAGTCCTCAGACCTCCCTCTGGCAATGTGGCAATGAGGTCTGAACACAGGACCAGGGTCACGCATGCCTCATTCTAAACCCAGACGCAGGGGTGAGGAGATGGGGATGACAGGAAAGCCTGGGAGGGAGCCCCTTTATCTGCCTGCTAGTCAGTTTTCTGCCACAACACTGTGATGCCAACCCTGAGATGGTTCTTTGGTTCTTCAGGCAGTATCAAGCCCAGCCCTCCCGCGCCAGCCTCATGAGCAGAGGCTGCCTATTCCTTCTGCCTCCTGTTCTCACACCAGGGTTCAAACCCCTTCCCCTCATCTCAGATCAAGCAAACAAGCTTTATCTAGCAAGACAGGGAAAAACAGAAACCAAGGATCCGGCCAAGTACTTGGGCACAGCTAAAGCCATGGGCGTTGGCCTGGGTTGGTAGCTCGGAGATTAACTCCTGTGACAGAGGGAGAGGACTTAACTGAAGCTGGGCTGTGCCCAAGGCAGCAGGTGAGGCCAAGCAAAGGAAGAGTACAGGTGTACTCCAGGCAGGCAGCTGCCTGCCTGCCCTGAACCCACCAGACACAGGTGGATAGGGTCCCTCCAGCTGTCCCTGGACTAGGACAGAGGGGGATGGCCAGCTTCGATGGCTATAGGGAAGGAGCTAGTCCAGTTTCTAACAGTCACCAGAGCAGGAAGTCCTTCTGTCCTGGAACACTGCAGGGCTGGGGCTGCAGAACCAAGGATTTAAGCACCTACTTTTTATTTCAGGGCCAAAGAAAGAGTTGTCCAAATGCTCTGCACTCTGCACAGTGGGCATCTCTGCCCTGCGAGTCAGGCCTCTGAGTCCCACAAATCTATAACTGTTGGTTATGCCTCATTCGAGCAGCTTTTTAAACAAGAAAATGTCCAGTAGGGAGAGGATGGCTGAGACACACCATGACAAAACAATAGGGGCACAGCAAGAAGCCCTTCAGGCTTATGAGCCATCAAGCACACTGTTTATCAGACACAAACATACTGCCTGTTCTCTTTCACACAAGGAGCCTGGAGTCAGACTATCAGTTTTTCGAGACGGAAGCAGGGAAGCCTTGGTACTGAGTGGTAGCCGTCTGGCCTCAGGATCCCTGCTACTCTATGGCAAGGCTTCCTGTGCTAAGAGATGCCACACAAAAGAACGCTGCCCAGTCCCTCTAACTCTGCCAGCCTCCCTCTGCCCTGTTGGCTCTCTCCTTCTACTGGCTGCGCCCCAGCCAGGGAATACCCCTCAGAAGTCTCTGAGAAGGGCTGCATGGGCAGCCTGGGCAAGGGTAGGGCCCAGTGGCTGTGTAGGCTGCTCTCTCTGCCTAGGGCCAGGGGGAGCCATCACTTGTTCTATCCCCCCCCCCCCGCAAAAAAAACTGCTTAGGACCCAAGAAAGCTCCAATGGAGGCACTACCAAGCATGAGGTTGGGAGGGACTCTGAATCCCCTGCTTCTCAGACAGAAAGTACAGTTTTAGAAGAAGTGTGATGAATCTGAAAGGCGAGGAAAATACAGAATTGTCACTAGTGGTACTTGGCTTCCCTGCCTTCTCCTCCCAAACCTAGGAGGATAAAGGGCCAAGAGGGACCATCCCAGAGCTCCCAATCTCCCCTGGCCACAGCTGGGAACATGCCACTGTGTCACCTGACAGCTGCTGGCTATATCAGGCACCAGGCAGTCAGGCACTGGCCTTGCTTTAAATAGCCCACTGGGAAGCTGTGTGGGGACCTATTGGAATGTGCCTCCTTCCTTTTTAGAAAAAAATACCCCTCAACCCCTCACCAATCCCGTGGATCTGTTATGCTCAGTCAACAACCTAAGCTTGAAATGACAAAATACCAACCGCCAGGCAAAGAGAGTTCCACTTCAGCTCTTTGGGAGTAGAACAACCATGCCCAGCACCCCCACTTCTCTGCACAGTGCAGAGGGCAGCCCTGGGTCTGATCCCAGAGCTAGGTGAGGCTGGCCAAGACTAGCTGGCTAATTCAGCTCCCAGTCAATTGCCTACAGACGTTCCAGGCTCAAAGCTGCAATGCAGCTCACCGCTGTGGACCAACCTCTTCCCAGAGTGGGGCTAGGCCCACTGGCCATAAGTCTGCAGCTTTCTGACTTCAAAACCCCCTGAGGATGCTCACTGCTTTTGTAGCTGAAGCTCTGATGAAGAAAGCCCAGGTTCATTGCATAGCAGCTTCAGCTTCAGCCTCAGGCTCGGCCTCCTCCACTCCAGAAACCCCAACTCAGATGGCCTCAGGGTCCCTACACCACTGCTCATTCATAAGCAGGTGTCTCCTCTCCCCTCACAATCTCTCCCTAAAATCTTTGGGTGTGGCTCACAAGTAAGAAGGTGCTCCCTGTCCACCCCCCTGCTGCTTGCTTCCTCTTTTAAGGAGTGTCTTCATAGGGCTAAATTACGCAACTTGGGCATGGTGCCAACCAGGCTGAAAAGGCCAGATTAAATATATGAAGAGGGAGGGGGAAAATGCAGCTCCATTTCTGAACCACGTACAAAATCATTCCTCTAAGGACAAGACCCCTGGAAACCTGAGAATGGGGATAGCACAGAGGTCCCAGAGCAGGAGAGGGACCGCTGTCCTTACGCAAGCCTGCTCCATCTGGTCAGTG
This sequence comes from Heterocephalus glaber, assembly GCF_053883595.1. Lineage (NCBI taxonomy): Eukaryota > Metazoa > Chordata > Mammalia > Rodentia > Bathyergidae > Heterocephalus > Heterocephalus glaber. The sequence continues at coordinate 6,251,834 of NW_028258173.1, read as the reverse complement.
GGAGGTCTCGTTTGGTCTGACCAGAGGGGACGGTCCTATGCTCAGGCCAGCAGGGCACACATCTGTCCCTCTGATGATAAGTACCATGTGTGAATCCCAGAAGGCCTGATGGTGATGTGCTGGTAAAAGTGGGGCTCTAGTGCAGAGTCTACTGGGTGGGCAGGACCCTCAGTGGGGCTGCCGCTGCTCTGCATTATCTTCCTGCTGCTCAAAGCCGAAACTGGCCTCCATTGAGAGGGAGTAGGGCAGTAGGAGGTGTGCTGCCTAGGCTCTTGTCCTGCCAGTTGACCACAGAGAAGTCACATACTCTTGGGTCTCACCTGCCCAGTTTGCAAAAGGAAGGCAGTGGGAGTAGGTGAGCAGTAGCTACCCAGGATTCTGTGCCCCTTCATACTATGCAAAATGGGATCCAATCTTTAGAGAAATGCACTAACTTGGGGTAAAGTGTGAGAAAAGCTGGGAGGATGTTAACTCAGGAAACCTCCAGCTTCTGGCAGGAAGTCATCTACTTTTCCATGGAGCCATCACCTGCCTGCTACTCCCATTGTCACTAAATCTACAACTCCCCTTGTCTAACTTGTTCACCTTCCTTCAAAACACACACCAGAACCATCCTAGGAATGAAGGACAGATGATACTCTCAACAGGTGTTTAGGGAGGACAGTATACGAGGGCAGGGTGACAGCCCACAGAGCCAGGGAGACCCAGGGCTCCCTCACCTCTCCTGGGCCTGGCCTGGCCCTACCCACAAGGTGTTCCCAAGGCAGACCCCTCCCTGAGGCTGTTTGCTGCTCCCCATGACCGTTAGATGACCAGTGCCCCAGCAGCTTGAAAGATGGGCATTTCAACTCTGTGTCAGTGCAGAGATGAAGGAACCTGTCCATGTCACAAGAGGAGAAGGGATGATTAGAACAGTGTTCTGTGAGAGACAGCTAGAACTTCTGAACCCACTGGGACAGAGGATCCCATGGCAAAAACTGGATCAACACAGTGCTGTCTCTTCCTCCTCGCCGTAGAACAATGCAGGAGTAAAGAAATCCAAAAGGCGCACGCCAGCTTTCATGCAGTTCCTACAGCCCAGTGAGGGAGCAGAGGGACAGCTGGGTCCTAAGTGACCAAAAGTGGGACTCACTGGGAAATAGGCAGGGGTCTGTGATGGGGTCTGCAATGGGGTGGGTGGCCTCAGCAGAGAGGGATTTCTCACTATCAAAAGTGCTCAGGCAGAGGCTGCAAGGCCACACCGGGGCAGCTGGTACAAGGTAGAGGGCTCAATGAGATGTCCTGCAAGGCAATTCTAAACTTGCTATGCAGGAAGCAGCACCGAACTGACAGGCCTTGCAGACTTAGCCATCTCAGGGAAAACCTCAACAGAAGGCAGTGCCCACCCAGTTGAGATAAGGACGAGGTGGCAATCATTAAACCTGACGGTCTGATGCAAGCCCCTGACCACCTATCTTCTACTCCTACCCCCAAGATTAAAGCAACTGTCTTGGTGAACCACTTCAGGCTGGGTTGGTACAAGGTTTCCCCTAGTCCTTCTCTAAAGAGGCCCTGGCTCCCTTGGGCTCACAGGAGAGATGGAAGGAGAAAGAAGCCCTGATGCACAACAGGCCCCAACTCACACATTCAGCCTAGAGCTTGCCCTTGGGCCTCTTGGGCACCCCTGGACAGGAAGAGGCTCTCTGGGGTGGGGGTGGGAGAGGCCAAACCTGGTCAGGCCAGAGGAACGGGTCCAAGGCCACAGGGGAGGGGCTGGCTGAGCCAGCCCTGAAACTCCTGACCCCACTGACCAGGATCCTCTGGCAAACTGGATCAGCATGGTGCTGCTTCTTCCTCCTCATGGTAGAACAACGTAGGAGTAAAGAAATGTGGGAGAGGCAGAGGCAGTGGCAGTGGACACCTGTAATCTCAGTTACATAAGAAGACAGCAAGTTTGAGATCAGCCTGGGCAATTTGGTAAGATCCTGTCTCAAAATAAAAAGTGCTGGCTATTGTGGCTTTCTTCACAGTAGCCCACCCTACTTTCTTCAGGGTGTCCTTTTATTGTTTTTTCTCCTTTTGCTTGGCCCAAGCTCACTCTGCAGAGCCAGTTTCTCCCTCACTCTTCACTTTTACTTTCTCAAATAAACTTGGCCCATTGCTTTTTGAAAATAAAATAAAATAAATGAAAAGTGCCAGGGCACTAGTAGGTAGAGGTCTGGGTTCAATCCCTAGTACAAAAAAAGAGGGTGGTGGGACAGTGGGTTGCCCCAAGAGATTCAGCTTCATTCCCCAAAGCCAGAAGCACCCCTCTCCCATCAGTTTCCACCTACCCTAATCCCAGTCAGACCACATCCCCTCAGGCAACCTGCTCTTTGACCCTGATCCTCCTGCTGCTGCATTCATCAAAGGATCAGATGCAAGCAGACCAGGCCGGAATCCCAGGGCCTGTCTTCACACCCTGACACCATCTGGGGAGGCACCTGAATGACCCAGGGGCCAGTAAGGGTCCTGTGTCAGCTAAGGCACCCTGGCCAACCCTGGCCATGGTATCTCAAGACAGAAGAATGTTAACAGTGAAGGTGCTCCACCTCGTGGTCAGGAACCTTCACCAAGCTTAGCCTTGGCTGGCAGCACCCCCAGGCAGGCTCTCAAAGTCACCCTCACCCTCCATTTCCCTCATCCTGGGAGCGCTGGCTAGGTGCAGGCTGAGGGCTGCTACTGAGCACACAAGACTTCCTGCCTCCTCAGAACCACAAGGGGCACTAGGAGAGAACCTGACAAACCCGTTCTGCGGGGTGCAGTGGGAGAGAGGGTGGCTTACTGGTGCTGCCTCTCACTCTAGATTCTCTTTCTGCCCCGCACAGCCCGCTGGAGCTCTGGCAGGAGTGCACACAGGATGGCGGCCACAGACTTTGTACAGGAGATGCACTCTGTGGGTGAGAGGCTGCTGCTGAAGCTTCGAGGACTGCCGCAGGCTGAGCCCGTGGAGCTTGTGGCCTTCTCCGTCATCGTCCTTTTCACAGGCAAGTGGGGGCACTCAGATTCTCCTCAGCACCCACCCCACAGGTCTCTGGCATCTGAGAGAGACTAGACCAGTGACAGTGAACCTTTTAGCGGTTTCAATGATAAAAACAGCCCACTGCAGCACACATGCCATAGGTTTGCCACCACTAGGTCAGACCACAGTACTGGCTAGGGGGTTCATGGGGTTGGCAGGTGTCCCCCAGATGAGGGGGAAAGGCAGTCGTCCCTCGAGGGATCCCTCAAGGGATTTTTCCCTATCCTCTGACACTGTCCACATGATGGGCAATGCTGGGAAATGGACCCAGCAGCACTGTCAGATGTCAACCCAGGGATGAAGGGAGCCACGCTTGGGCAGTAAAGGAGAGGGAGGTCAGGGCCTGAGGATGGTCAGTGTACCCCATCAGACTCTCAGGTCCTTCTGACACTACACCAGACCTGGGGAGGAGATCCTAGCACACCTCCGGGGGGCTTCTTCGGAAGGAGGGTGGGGACCCTTTCCCTTCCAGGGTCTGACGTGCCCATACTCTCCCATCCTGCAGCCACTGTTCTGCTGCTGTTGCTGATAGCCTGCAGCTGCTGCTGCTCACAATGCTGCTGCCCTGAGCAGAGAGGCAGGAAGGTCCAGGTACAGCCCATGACCCCGCCATGAGGGACGGTACAGACACCAGAAGAGAAGCTGGAAAGGAGACAGCCAGAGCCATGACACAGGCCGTCAGCTTGAGCCTGCAGTTCTTACCTCTCCAGACAAAGATACCCTGGCCTGTGCCAGGACACTGATGCCTGGAGCCTTATCAAGAAAACAAGGTACAAAACCCAATCTGCCAGTGGACCCTGGATGCTGAGGAAGAGCTGACTGTTTCAGACTCAGTAAGTCACCTGAGTTCTTTGCCAACCTGCACTTTTTACAAAACAAAGACACAAGGGTCTTCATTCTTTGATGGAGAACAGCCCACATGTGTGGGCAGCTATTCCCTGGGGTTCTGCTGATCCATGCCAAAGAGGAGTGAGCCAATCAGAGGGGTTTTGTGCAAAACTACAGGATCCCAGGTTCCCTGACAGGGGGAACATGTTTATTTCTAAGTAAAAGCTTTTTGGTTATGTGTTTCTAAGGCTGGGCTGGGCTCCATGCAATAGGACGGTGGTGCCAGAATTCTAGGGGTGTGGACAGTGACTGTTCTTTATAGGCCACAGCTCTGTCTGTGGCCATGAAAGCTGGAAAATTTCACAAGGAATGCCATGCAGGCAGCAATGCCATGAAAACAGTGGAGGTGCATGGAAACATTCCTATCATGAATAGCTGTTAACAAGCACTGGCTGCTGGATGCCTACTCTGCTGAGTGACGGAGGCTGTTTGCTTCAGGGCAGGTGCTAGGCCCAGGAATGCCACAGCCTATAACTTCTACCTGCACATTCCATACTAGCCAGCTCAGGCCACTGGATCTTCCCAAACTTTTGGAGCCAGAGAAGAAAGGTTAGCTCCTAGTATGGTCTGATAAAGTTTTTGTTTTGTTTTGTTTGTTACTGGGGATCAAACTCGGGTCCTTGCGCTTGCGCAGCAGGCGGCAAAACCACTGAGCTAAATCCCTGGCCCCCTAGTATTGTCTGTAACCTGCATCCTGCACCTTTGGTCTTGTCTCCATTGTATGATGACTGGGCTCACACCTAGATCTGCCACTTATCAGGTGTATGACTCAACCTTCCTGAGTCAGGTCTCCTCCCTAGTAAAACGGGAACTGCCCCACATCCTAGACCAAGTGAACAGCAGTGTTTGCTGGACCCGCTGCAAGCAGCCTAAGCAGTCTCCACAGTGGTCTCGCCAGCCTCTTCTGCTGTGGCCTCTGCTGTGCACCAGTGTCTGCTCTCAGTTCCTCTCTTATGAGGATAAACTAAGATGACCTACATCTAGCAGTTAGCACAATGTCGGGCATGTCCTAAGAGCTCCATAAATATGAACTGTCATTTTTTGTCTCTTTAAACAATCGATCAACCTAGAGCATCATGGACCCATTTTAAAGAATGTTCCTGCTGTAGTGCAACCTCCTTCTGGCTGCCCACCCTTCAGTTTTCTTTTCTAGAGACAAAGCTACAAACTCAGAAATGGGGGGAGTGGAGGCACACAAATGTGAAGCTCTATACATGCCATTGGGGCTGGGACAGAGCATTCTATCATGCCTTCCTTCTAACTGTCCAGAACCATCATACCAGGATCTATAGCTTTTCACATGCTTCTCCCATCTGGGTCTCCACAGCACATGCTCTAGTTTTTTGAGAGCACACCCGTCTACCCAGAAAACAGGTCATGGAGAGGATGCCAGGCCCTGCCATCTTCAGTTGGCAATCCAGGTCATGCAGGTAGGGACAAGCATGAGCTCTCACTGGCTCATTCCAGTTGCAGGTGTTCACTGACTCTCCTGATAGGTTTGGATTGAAGACTCAGAGAGGAAATATTTCCATACAAAAAGAAAGAAAGAAAAAGAAAGAAAGAAAGAAAGAAAGAAAGAAAGAAAGAAGGAAGGAAGGAAGGAAGGAAGGAAGGAAGGAAGGAAGGAAGGAAGGAAAGAAGGAAAGAAAGAAAGAAAGAAGGAAGGAAAGAAGGAAAGAAGGAAAGAAAGAAAGAAAGAAAGAAAGAAAGAAAGAAGGAAAGAAAGAAGGAAGGAAAGAAGGAAGGAAAGAAGGAAAGAAAGAAAGAAAGAAAGAAAGAAAGAAAGAAGGAAGGAAGGAAGGAAGGAAAGAAAGAAAGAAGGAAAGAAAGAAAGAAGGAAGGAAAGAAGGAAAGAAAGAAAGAAAGAAAGAAAGAAGGAAAGAAAGAAGGAAGGAAAGAAGGAAGGAAAGAAGGAAAGAAAGAAAGAAAGAAAGAAAGAAAGAAAGAAAGAAAGAAAGAAAGAAAGAAAGAAAGAAAGAAAAGAAAAGAAAAAGAAATCCAGGGTGGAGATTTAGCTCAGTGGCACCCTGCCTGCCTCACAAGCACAAGGTCCTAAATTCGATCCCCATACCAGGAAGAAAAGAAAAAAAAAAGAAAGAACTCCAAGAACTACCTATCCTGAGCCCTATCCAAAGAATGGGATCCAGAATAATAAAAACAACAAGGATGACAATGGTGATAATGACAGCTAAAATTCACTGAGGGCCTGCACATGCCCAGGTATTGTCTTAAGTATTTCAATGGAAATTCATTTAATCATCACAATACCTCACTGCTGTAGGTACCATTATTATCCTAACTTAGACGTGAGGAAATTGAGTCTTAGTGACACTACTAGGTGATTTGTCCAAGTTTGGCCAGCTGAAAAGTGGCAGAGCCAGTCTGGGTCCAGTCTGTCTGGCTCCAGAGCCCCTGCTCAACACGCCCAGTGCTCTGAGGTTTCCCAGGTGCAGGACAGATAAGGCTCTGTCTGATTCCATTATCCTCCATCAACCAACCCTACATCCAAACATCCACACCAAAACTCTGTCCCAAACTGCCTCCACAAGAGTGGGTGGGACCCAACAGGTAGCAGCTGGGGTGGTGCCCAACTAGGTGTCAGAAGAAAAACCCAAGCACAGTGGACAGGACAGGAAGGCCTGCATTTTTCACACCCAGCACCACTGGGTAGAGGTAGAAGCCCTTAGTTCAGGAGCTGCTCCAACAGAGATCCAGCCCAGCTTCCTCCTGACTCTTCTTCAAGCAAGGCTTCATCAGCATCAAGAATGGCCCTGCAAGGCCCAGGGATTTAGCTCAGTGGCACTGCCCCTGCCTTGCAGGTGCAAGGTCCTGAGTTTGATCCCCGGTACCAGAAAAAAAAAAGAATGGCCCTCCAAAGCAGTCCTGGTGGTACACACCAGTAACCACAGAACTTGGGAGGCTAAGGCAAAAGAATCATGAATTCAAGGCCAGCCTGGGCTACATATGATACCTGTTTCAAAACATCCAAGACCAAAAAAAAAAAAAAAAACGTTCTCCTCTAGGGTGGCTGAGGCTGAGACTCACTGCTAGAAAAGATTTTAGTTCCCAGCTGCTGAGAGATGGGTACCATGGACAGCCCTGGGCACACATAGGCAGACTAGTCAGTTCATTTGTCCCGTCCTGTTGCACGCGAGGCAGTACACAACTGCTAGGTCCAAATAAGCTGTCCCTGCCCACGGCAGACTTGCTCCTCCCCTTCCACAGCTCCACCACTGTTGGGTCAAGTCCCAAGCAGGTGTCCAGCCTGCTCAAATCTACAGACATTGGCCTGACAGCATCCGGGCACATTCCCTGGATGCACAGTCTAATGTGGGTCTTCCCTGAGGAAGACGGACTAGGAAAGAAAGCACCTACCTCCTATTGTGGGAAAAATAAACAGTCCTGGGATGTTTAAAGATTGCTAATGGCCAAAGAAGGGGCAGCCACTAGGCTTGTTAGGCCTGGAAAACATCCAACCAACTGGATAGCACTTCTGGAACTGCCCCACACCATCCTAGACCAAGCCAACAGCAGTGTTTGCTGGACTCACTGCAAGTAGCCTAAGCAGTCTCCACAGTGGTCTCACCAGCCTCCTCTGCTATGGCCTCTGCTGCACCCGTGTCTGCTCTCAGTTCCTCAGAAGGGCTGCACTTACACTGAAGATCTATTCATTTTAATGTCTGCACATTATAACCATTACAAACTATAATAAAGCCACTGAGGCAAGAATCTCATTGGGAAACCTTGGCAGAGCACAGAAAAAGTTTCCTCCTAAATCTGTTTGCTAAAATGTTAATATTTTGAAGCAATCTACAATAAAACTCATAATGTCACGATGGGCAACACAAATGGCAATGCAAATTTCAGATCATAAAATGTGAGGCCAAATTAATTTTGTCCTTAAAATCTTCTCTCCTTGGTCCTGTGCAGTGCTGTAGAATGCAGCCCCTAACTCTGACTCTCAGGTAATGAGTCTTATTCTTCACATCACTACTTCCTCATCACTTCTGGATAGAGGAACCCTCAGCACTAGACAGGTTCTTCCACAGGCAACCTGTGCCTTCCCTATGATTTCATTCTCCTCCCTGTGATAGTAGAATTATCTACTTGGGGACCACAGTTCACTGAAAAAGCCAGCTGAAGCAACTTTCATGTGTATGGCACACATTCTCTACACATTTCATTTTTTTGGTACCGGGGATCGAACTCAGGACCTTGTGGTTGCGAGACAGGTGGTGGAACCACTGAGCTAAATCCCTGGCCCTACACATTTCATTTTAAACTGAAACGGACAGTGCATTCCTTGGCCAACCTTTCTGGAGTAGCGCCAAGGTCTTTTATCTGAATGTGAGCTTGCTGTAGTATTTATTTTGGAATTTTGGTTTCATTAGAGCAGAACAAAAACCTAAAGACATTTGCAAAGGAATCTGAGTGTGCTGTGCCACTGGTGTTTTACAAAACATCTCCTTCTCCTTTGACAGAAATATTATTTGAGTAAATCCAAGTGGTCCCACAGGTGTTTACAGAAATAACAATTTACTTTCTCCTCTCAGAGGTACAGCAAGTGCCTCAGTCAGACTGAATAGCTGGCTTCAAACCAACTTATCAGCTGTATGACCTTGGTTAAGTTACTAAACCTCTCCGTGTGGGTTCCTCATCTGGAAAATTGGGAGTTTCAGGTGTCATTGCTTCATTTTTTAATGCCATGTTACATTCAATTGTGTAATTATAATGACAAGTACCAAAAAAAAGTATAACTGCCACAAACCAGTTTGGGAACTGACTCTTGATAAGCCCGACTTAACTGAGGGGGAAGAAGTAGCAGGGTGTGCCAGAGGCCAGCCTGCTGGCTGTGTGTACTTGGTATGCCAGGGATGTTAGTCAGCAAGTTTTACATAAGGAAATGGAAAATATCAGGCAAGCCAGGGGTCAATTCGGCCTGCAACAGTTCAGAACTCTTTACTAAGCCAGGTGTGGTGGCACACACCTGTAATCCCAGCATTTTGGGAGGCTGAGGCAGGAGGATTACAAATTTGATTCCAGCCTGCAGCAGCTTAGTGAGATCCTGTCTCAAAAAATAAAAATGAAGTTGGGAATGGTAGTGCACGCCTATAATCCCAGCACTTGGGAGGCTGAGGCAGGAGGATCATGGAGAGTTCAAGGCTAGCCTGGGCTACATAGTGATTTCAAGGCCAGCCTGAACTACTTAAGAACCTATCTCAAAACAAAGAAAGAAAGGAAGGAAGCAATCAAGCAAGCAGGTAGGCAAGCAGGCAGATGCAACTCAGTGTGAGGGCCTTGGGTTCAATCCCCAGCACCAGGAAAAAAATAAAAAGAGAAAGAGAGCCCCTTTCTGAACTTGCTCATCATCTGCCAACCTCCTGGCTATACCTGAAGAGGTTTAAAACAATACAGCATCTTGGCATCCTAGGAACTGATATAAGTGGCATGAGTGGGACATGAGCATTTCTAAGTGCTCCCAGCTGACTGTAACAAGCAGGGCTGATGACCTGCAGCTCTCAGAGGGCAAGGCTCACTTCTCTTGTCCTATGGCCGGTCAAATGCCTATCATCCCTGGCCACAGTAGGATCACACATCTAGCTTAGAGGAGTCAATGGTGGCCCCCAGGTTTCAAGCACCAGACACACACTCCATTCCCCTTCCTAGTTCCCCACAGCACCAGTGTGTAGGAACCAACCACACAGCAGCTGAGGCCTGAGAGGCAGGAAGCACCAGCCTCAATAGTGATAAACACTTTTACCCAGAAACTCGGTCCAGGAGGTACCAGCCAGAGCTGCTGTTAATCATTCACCCACATCACAGGAAGTGATGCCTTTGTGGCAGTACCAGCCCTGGGGCTTCCCAGGTTCTGGGCAGGTTCTCTCAGTGGATAGATCATCTAGACTGAGAGCCAAGCCCCAGCTCAGAGGTGAGGTGGATGGGCTGCCTGGCGTACAGCCCTTAGATCCAATCTTTCTATTCCACACCAAGTTTTATTTCTCTCGGGGAAAACTCTTAACATGCGCCCCAAGTGCCCCCACACTGACATCACAGAAGGGCAGAACGAAGCTGAAGGGTGTTGCCAGGTACCTACCCTACTCCACCTTTGTTTTCTCTGGGGGCAGCACTGAAGGCCTGGTCAGGGCTACTTGGCAATCCCAATAACTCTTCCTCCTAACACTTTTACCCAGGGTGCATCTCTGGTCACCTGGCAGCCCCTTCAGCCTGGTTCTCCCAAGCACAGGGGCTGAAGGACAGCTCTGATTTGCACTCACAGGACACAGGACTGCCAGCAGCACAATCAGGTAATGACTCCTTTCTTCTTTCCTGTACTCCTATCAAATGGCTACAGCCCATGACCTAAATATACCAGCTCTGTCTCCACAGCACTTAGACTTCCCGTTTTCAGGGGCCTCCAGGGAAATCTACTGAAGCCTCAGCCACTCCTAAACTCCCATCCTTTTTATTTACTTATTTTTTGCTTTCTTCTCTTTCTCCCTTCCTCCCTCTACTTTACAGTAATGGAGATTTTTAGTACCGGGGAGTGTGGAGGTACAACCCTAAACTACCACATCCCCCCTTTCTAAAATTCTTAAAGTCTCACTAAGTTGCCCCAGGTAGGCTCGGACTTTTGGTCTTCCTGCCTCAGCCTCCATTTCAAACAGCTGAGATTACAGGTATGCACCACCATTCTGGCTGTTTGTTTTGTTTTTGAAGTGAGGGTCTCCCTGTTACCCAGTCTGGCCTTAGACTCTTGAGCTCAAGTGATCCTCCTGCCACCAGTATACCCACTGACCTCTCAAAATGCCTCCCAAACAGTCAACAACTGGGGCAGGAAAAGTAGGAAGGATCTATAGCAATGCTTTTTTAGATTCTAGCTGAGTAGGGCTCAGGGGTAAGAGCCCCGGCTCCATAATGGGGCTGTTCAAGAAAGAACTGGAGACTCCAGAGGAATCTGGAATGGAGACTGGAACCAGCCTCCAGGAAGAATACAGGTCTATAATCTCAGCACTCGGGAGGCTAAGGCAAGAGAATCACTATGAGTTCCAGACCAGCCTGGGATACATAGTGAGTTTAAGGCCTGAACTGTCTAATGAGGCCCTGTCTCAAAAAAACAAAAACACGGGCTGGGGATTTAGCTCAGTGGTTCCACCGCCTGCCTTGCAAGTGCAAGATCCTGAGTTCGATCCCTGGTACAAAAAAAAAAAAAATTAATAAAAAAATAAAAACACAGCTGTGGATTTAGCTCAGTGGTTCTGCTGCCTGCCCGGCAAGCACAAGAACCCGAGTTCAATCCCTGGTACCAAAAAAAAAAAAAAAACCACAAAAGAGAGAAGAGGGAATGCTGGGCCCTCAGTATAGAGCAGAAGACTACATATGTTGCCTTCAGACTTAAAACCAAAAGACTCATCACCCCTTCCTGCAGTGTCCACTGGCCACAGAGATAGAAAGCTATTCACTGAGACTGCCACAGGCATCAAGGTTGGGGGAGTAGAGAGCAGCACCTAGGACTGGGTCTTGAGGGCTCCCTGCACTCAAGGCCTCTGTCTCCTCTTTTCCAGGTTTACATGGACCAAACGTTACTCCAGAAGGACATCTGGCATGATGAGCTCTGGGAGAACCCCTGGGATCTGGCTGGTGTGATAGTGATCGGCTTATTCATTGCCACAGTCCTGTTTTTCATCTTATTTGCTATTACATTTGGGTTGCTCTTTCCGGTGGACAGTACCGAGGGTGACCAGCAGTGATCTGACTTCCTGAGGGATGAGGAGGCTGCAGGCGAGGGGGGCTGACCAGCTCACCCTGTACTGGCAGTGGGCTCTGTCACAGTCCCCTGTGGCTCAAGGGTCAAGCGCTGGTGTCTTTTTTTCTCACCAGAAAACAGTATGGTCAGATACTTGACCTGGCTTAGGGCTGGTCAGATGGCAAGATGGGGTGGTGGGTCTGATACAGATCCTGGAACTCCACACCATGTGCCACCTGAACCCTGCAGGCAGGTGGGAAAGGGCCTTGCCTCTGCCTCAGGCTAACAAGGTCCTCTCCTGGGTTCCCAACCCCACCAGCAACTTTTTAAGTTCTTCACAGAGGAGGACATAAAATAATCAGATGAAATAAAAATTCCTTTTCAAATCTGCTAACTTGTGAGAGCTCATTTTTGCATCTAGACATGGCCACCAGAGCCAGCTTACCTAGCAAAGCTTCACTGGGGCCTACAAGTCCCCTCGTGGTCTGGCACTGCTTATCTCACTAGGTGTCTAAAATATGTCCCTTGGTTCTCAGTATGACCTTCAGTTCCTGAATATACCATGTTCTCTCCTGTCACAGGGCCTTTGCACATGATATTACCTTTGACCAGGATGTTCTCCCTCATACTACGCCTCAGTCCTTGGCTTAGTTAATACTTCACATCCTTCAGATCCCAGCTAAACCTGCCTTCCTCAGGTAAAACATCCCTGACCCTCTAGACTGGGGTAGGACCACCTGTTGTACAATCTCAAAATATCACACACCTTTCCTTCAAATCCATCTCAGGAAGAACTGTGCTTTTTTTTTTTATATGATCATCTGACAAGCATCTGTCTCCCCCATGGGTCTCTTTCTGCTCACCACTGTATCTCCATGACCAGTGTGCCTGGCACAGAGTGGGCATCAATTAATTTTTTGGTTGAATAAATGAACAAATGAACACACAAATGGGTAAAAGGAAGATGCTGGGGCTGCTGGGCTTCTCAGCCCAGAGTCCCCAGGAGACAATTCAACCCAGGTCTAAACACAGAGCTGTTCTTACATCTCAAAGTGCACAGGCTACTTGGCCACAGGTTACTTCAGGCCTAAAAACTATTCTCACAAGGGCCAGGGATTTAGCTCAGTGGTGCTGCCACCTGCCTCACAAGCACAAGGTCCCAAGTTCAATCCCTGGTACAAAAAAAAAATTTTCTCACAATACTTCACAGCAAAAAGCCCTGTCATGAATAATACTCTTTCAGGACTACAGTCCAAAGACAGTAGCTACATGCAGAGACAAGAGGAAAACCACTGTGTCCTCATTCCTAACTCACCTAAGTATCTTTTCTGTTGGTCCCAGACCCACCCCTCTTATCCCTCACAGGGTTCCATCTCCTCATTCCCAGCCCCCACAAGAGGCTCCTTTTAGAAATGTACCCACCTCAGCCAAGCCCACCCCACTGGCCGGTTCCTCAATGCCAGGTGTCAGCCCTGAGGGACAGCTGACAGGAACAGTTGTCTCGACCTCAAACTCAAACCAGTACTATTCTTAGAAAAGGAGCAAATATCTGGTGGAGAGGGGCTTTTTTTTTCATACTACATGCCATTTATGCAATAATGAAACACTCCCTTTCAAACCAGGCATGGTGGCACATGCCTATAGTCCAAGCACTCAGGAGGCTGAGGCAGAATAGTCACAAATTCAAGGCCAGCTTGGGGTACATAGTGAGTTCAAGACCAGTTTAAACTGTACAACGAGACCCTGTCTCAAAAAACAAAACAAACAAATAAAAGAGAAACATTCCCTAGGAGTCCTGGAATCTAGAACCTGAACACATGGCCAATAAGATAGAAGGTGTGAGGCTCCATACAGGGCAGGGGAAGCCCCAACTGGCCCACTGATGCACTAAGAAGTCCCAGTTCCTTGGAATGAGACAGAAGAAATAAAAACCAGTAGCCCCAGGAAGGATTCATGCCCTTGCCTGGCAGGCTCTCACCCTCCAGTGCCTCAAACGCAGCCCCAGACCAGAACCTCCAGGGTTTTTCCCTGCAGTGGGAACTCTAACAATTAGCAAGAACACTTGGTCCTTTCATTCCGTGGCACAAATGAGAGTTCTGCTCAAGTAGTCCAAGAAGGCCAAATTTAGCAGCTCCCTGTACCAGGGCCTATAAAGGGCTCTGGTGGAAATTGCCATAGGCAAGGGGGCCTGGCACAGCAGCCCGCCACTTTTGTTGGGTGTGGTCCTGCCACAGAGGCCAAACTAGAAATGGTTGATCCAAATTAGAAATAGCTCAGTCTAGGAGCCACCGACTCATCAGTGAATAGGAGGGAGATGGGAATCTAAATATAGGACCCAAAAAAGTGCCTCCCTGCTTTCCAAAGAAGGACCCAAACATCTGCTAGACACTGATATAATGTACTTACCCAGAACCCTGCTTCAAGACTCTAGTCTTGGGGCTAGGGGTGTGGCTCAATGGTAGAGCACTTGCCTAGCATGTTCAAGGCCCTGGGTTCTATCCACAGCACCACAAAAACAGACCAGAAAAAAAAAAGACTCTAATCTTGCAAAAACCAAGGTGTGTGAAATGAACACCACACGTGCAAATCAGGAGAGCGAAGGTTGGCAGCTTTTGTCTACTGTGAGCTCTGTGACTGTGACCTGCTTGGAGTTGAGTTTATTCACCTCTAAATCTACAGCAATCACTTATGCCCATCTCCTCCCAGGATTGTTACATGTGACTAGATGAATCTGAGACCAAAGTGTACAGAATCCTCCTGGGTGTCCCTAACACTGAGTACCCATGGTTCCATGTGCCCAGCCACATCTGACTGTCCCTGGGCAGCCATCAGGCTTCTTCCATAGCCCTTGTACCACTGCTACGGATGCAGACAAAAGAAGTAAATGGGTTCCATGTGGCCAGGCTGGGATTCTGTTAAAAAGGCTGATTTTTTTTCAAAGCACATGATGCTCCTGCCCAAGAGGTAAGTGGGTCACACACTTCTGTTTGGGCCCTGAATAAGTACCACTCAAGTGAAGCCAGAAGTCCCAGCTCAGGGCCACATGACGACCACAGAGTCAGTGGCTCAGAGCTGGCCATATTACTTGGAAATGAGTCACTCAAGAGGCCAGCCATCGCAGAAAAATGTGCAGTGGGAGGATGGATGACCACCCAAAATGCTAAGCAAATCCTCACACTGCCAGAATTTCGGGGGCCTAAAGAAGACAAACTGATTTCCAGGCTGCCCACATAATGACCGTCACAGGCAGGGGTCCCTTGGTGGCCACAAGGGCTGTCTCATGGTATCAGCTTAAATAATGGGAGCTGGGTAAGGAAATGAGCTCACTGACACTTTACTCCACATCCAAAATAAGACACTTACCCCAGTTCTTCACAGAAGGTCACCAGGGCATCGAAGGCCAAGAGTGTGGCTTTATCAGATGATTTGTTCCCTCTCTTTTCCTGGAGAGAGACAATGACCACTTAGAAAGTCTTACAGAGTCAGACTAACTTGTCTCCACAAGATGTAGTGAGGTAGAAAAATGTTAAAGGGCAGTAATAAAGCCATTTACTAAACCGTGCCGCCAAACCTAACTATGCATCAAAATCCCCAGTCTACTTTTGAGAGTTTGTATTTCCAAAAAGTTCCTTAAGTCATTCTCATGCAAAGAACCTTGGACAGGCATTTAGGAAACACTATGATATGACCTAATTTCATAATAGTAAATATACAAATGAGTGTTGTGTCCTTACATATGTGTAAACATATACGCTAATGTATATATGGGAGAATATACACCAAATGTTAACAGTGATTATCTCTGAGTTATAGGTATACATCATTGGCCTTTATTTGCCAAAATTTCCTTTAAGAAAATGCAACAGACACTGCTGAGACATTATCTACTGACTTTCTGCTTTTAGAAAGTGACTCAAGCCAGGCATGGAGGTACATGCCTGTAATCCTAGCAACTCAGGAGGCTGAGGCAGGAGGATTGTAAATTGCCCAAGCAACTTAACAAGACCCTGTCACAAAATAAAATAAAAAGGGTTGGGGATGTAACTCAGTACTCCCTGGATTCAATCCCCAGTACAATACACACACACACATATGTACTTCTACCTCCATCTCCCAATATGTTTAAGTTGCAACTTCAAGTTAAAACAATATTTTCCTCATTATGACTATGTCAACATTGCTTCAAGCTATACCACAATTACATTTCTCATGATCACATTTCCTCTCTTATACAACTTTGTTTCCTCTGAAAGTAACAGCTGCTTTGTTTTTTCCATTTACTTAGATTTTCAGGGTGTCAATAATTCATACTCAAATGTTCTGCCACAACGAAGAATTCCTTTTTTAGGGAGGATGGGGGGTTGAAGCCAAGACCTCTGCATTAAACTACATCTCAAGCCCTTTTTTAATTTTTATTTTGAGACAGGGTCTTATTAAGTCACTAAGTTGGCACAGGCTGGGCTCCAACTTGTAATCCTCCTGCCTCAGCCTCCTAAGTAGCTGGGATTACAAGCATGCACCACCATGCCCAGAAAGAATTCATTTCAGTAAAAGCCAAAGATATTAGCTTCCACTCTGATTTTTGGAAACTTCCTTCTGGCAGCCTTCTGTCCCCCAGTTCAATATAGGCCATTTTTCTCCAGGCTTGGGCCCAGCTATCTTTCTGACTACTGCTGCACATCATCCTAGGACCTTCCCTTTGTCTTGCTCCTGAGTTTCATTTCCACCTTTCTAGGTCTACTGACTCTTTATGGAGGAGAGCATCTTTCAGTAGCCTCCAAGACATGACGTACCAGGGCATTTTTTTTTAACTCTGTATCTGAAAATGTCTTTATTCTACCTTTAGAGCTAACTGGAGGGCTGGGTAGAAAACTGTATGTTGAAAATTGTTAATCTGGAATTTGAAAGCAGTGCTTCACTGTTGCCTTTTTTCCAGTGTTACAGTGGAGAAAACAGATGTTCTCCTGATTCTCAATCCTTCTCTCTAGGGGCACTTTCTGTGTGTTCATCTAACATGAAATGAAGTTGTCTCAATGATCAGTCCAGTGTTCATTCTTGTAATTCACTGTGTTAGAAAGTCCCAAATAAATACCTTTCACTCAAGTGCCCTACCCAAATCTTCTTACTGATCTTAAAACTGAGATCAAAGAGACAAGTTAATCACACTACTTTAGGTCAAGGCAAACTATCATCCTTGGTCCATGAAACCCTCTTTCATTTCTAATCCTCCTTCAACTTCTCTCCCCATTCATCATATACTCATTCACTCAACAACTATTTATTAAGCACTAGTTACGTTCCTAACACTGATCTAGACATTACAGACACAGGAAACCAAAGGAGCATGCAAGCCCATGAAGCTTGCATTTCAATAAAATATGAGCATAAGCAAATCTACAATACCAAACAGTAATAAACATGAATTTTTAAAAAACAACATAGGTGGGCCAGAGATTTAGCTCAGTGGTGCCAGCGCCTGCCTGACAAGCACAAGGTCCTGAGTTTGATCCCTGGTTCCGCAAAATAAATAAATAAATAAAAACAACATAGAATCCTTGCTCAGCCCTCAGTTATGCCTATCACCCCATGGTGAGCATGTACCATGATTTCTTCACTCCTCATGGATAGACATTAGGCACATTTCTTACTTCTTGTTACCATGAACAACTGTGCCAGACTGTTCCTCGACATAAGCTAATGCATTGCAACTTTTATTTCATGGAATTTGGTCTCAGAAATAGTGTATCTGGACCAAAGTGTGCCTGTATTTTAAAATGTAATAGAGGACTGGGGGCATAGTTCAGTGGTAGAGCCTTTGCTTAGCATGCTAGAGACCCTGAGTTTTATATCCACCACCACAAAAATAAGAATAATAAAATGTGATAAAAGTTGTTAAACTGCTTCCTCTAAAATGATAGTAACATTTCATTTTTCTCCTGACAAAGTGCTAGAGGTTGTTTACATGTACAGTAAATCATTTTACTTTAATCTGCACTTATCTGATTACTATTAATTAGAGCATCTTTCAACATGCTATTTGGATGAGAGTTTTTTGTTTTGTTTTGGGTTTTTTTTCTTGTGGTACTGGGGACTGGCCCCAGGAAACACTGAGCTACATCTCCATCCCTTTTAAAATTTTCTTTTTAAATTTTGAGACAGGGCCGCACTTAGTTGTCCAGGCTGACCTTTAACTTGTGATCCTCCTGACTCCGGAGTAACTGGGATTCTAGCTATGA
This sequence comes from Heterocephalus glaber, assembly GCF_053883595.1. Taxonomy (NCBI): domain Eukaryota; kingdom Metazoa; phylum Chordata; class Mammalia; order Rodentia; family Bathyergidae; genus Heterocephalus; species Heterocephalus glaber. The sequence goes on along the minus strand of NW_028258173.1, from coordinate 6,233,926 downwards.
ATCTATGTACCTGCCACAACAGCTTTCTTTTCATATCCTCTGCTTTTTTTTTTTTTCCAGTACTGGGGATCAAAATCAGGACCTGATGCTTGCAAAGCAGGTGTGACGCCACTGAGCTACATCCCCAGACGACTCCTCCACTTTTTATAACCTTTAGTTTTTCTTGTCAATTGATAAAAGTTCTCTGTTTGCTCTCAAGTGTAACCTTCTGCCTGCCTTCTACATTAAAATATCTTCCTAAAACTACTGTTTACCTATTGATTTTATGGTTTTTTAATCATATAATTTTTCATAAGCTTAGAATTTATAACATTAAAACTTTTTAATATGTTAAGATTTCTAGCTGAGCGTGGTGACCCATCCTGTAATCCCAGCGCTCAGGAGGCTGAGGCAGGCAGATCACCATGAGGTAGAGATCAGCCTGGGCTACATAGTGAGTTCAAGGCCAGTCTGAACTATATAGCAAGGCCCTGTATCAAAAAAATAAAATATTTCATGGTGGTGCTCACCTGTAATCCCAGCACTCAGGAGGCTGAGGCAGGACTGCCGTGAGTTTGAGGCCAGCCTGGGCTACACAATGAGTTCAAAGCAGTCTGAACTACATAGTAAGAACTTGTTTCAAAAAAATAAAGGAAGAAGTAAAGACAGCTTTCTGGGCTTTGAATTTTTTATTATAAAAATAACCCCTGATACTGGAAAAATAAATAAATATATAAAAGTAACTTGCGGGGTCGGGGATTTAGCTCAGTGGTTCCGCCACCTGCCTCGCAAGCACAAGGACCCGAGTTCGATCCCCAGTACCAAAAATACCCAAAAAAACAAAAAGTGACTTCTGTCCTAGATTACACACTAAATTTTCTTATTTTAAGAAAAAAATTTTTTTGAGACAGTATCTCACTCTGCTGCCCAGGTGAGCCTCAGATGATCCTCCTGTCCCAGCCTCCCACGTAGCTGGGATTACAGGTGCACACCACTGTGTCTGGTCCCCACATTCTTTTTTTTTTTTTTTGTACCAGGGATCGAACTCGGGACCTTGAGCTTGCGAGGCAGGCGGCAGAACCACTGAGCTAAATCCCCAGCCCCACATTCTTAACACAATGATTATAAATATGTTTAACAGTTTTGACAATTTTGTAGGTATAAAAGAATAGTTCATTACCTAATTCACATCTAATTATCTAATTCCTAAGTCAAAGTGAGCATCCATTGATATATTGATTAAATATCCTCGTTTCCTCTTCTGTGAAATGCCTATTCATGTCTTTGTGTGGTGTGGTTGTTTGCCTTATCTTCTTTTTTCAGTGCTGAGGATGGAACCCAGAGCTTTGTGCATGCTAGGCACTAGCTACACTAAGCCATACTACCAGCCCTTTATATTTTTTATTTTGAGACAGTCTCGCTAAATTGCTCAGGCTAACCTCGAACTTGCAACCCTCTTGCCTTAACCTCTCAAGTAGCTGGTATTACAAACCTGTGCCATCACGCCGAGCTGTTCTTTGGCTTTTTCTTATTTACCCATAAGAGTCTCTAAATGGTCAATAAATCAAATATAATGCAAATATCTTCCCCAATATGGACTCATTTTTTCATTTTGTTTGTTTCCCAATACATAGAAATTTTTAAGGGGAGGGGAAATACAAAAAAAAAACTGTGTTATGAACATGTGCCACGTCCCCATAATGAATGTAATCATCATGTACTACAAATTTATACAAATAAAAAAAATTTGAAGATGGCACCCACCGCAGTCCCACCCACTGTAGCCTCAGCACCTCTGCAGTCCGACCAAGCCTCCCCGTCCCCGCACTAGGCCCGCCGCCAAAAAAAGCCTCAAGCTGCTTATGATCAGAGTCTGACTGATGGAAGAAGTGTAATTGGAGCTGGGTTTCATGGAATGGTTGGGAACAGCCATACAAGCCTAAGTGAGAGCTGACCTGTCTGGGCCGCAGCATAACTAACGAAGCTGCTGCAGGATGAGAAGATGGCAGCGCAGCTGCTTGCACCACTAGGCCCTGATAGCTTCAAACCTTTCACCCGTGAGTCACTGGCAAACACTGGGAGAGGCACTGCTGAGAGCAAACTCGAGAAACCACCAAAGGCTGAAAGCAGCCACTGGGAAGATGATGAGGACAGCAAGCCCAAGCCAAACAGTGACCTGGAAGCAGGAAAGAGTTTGCCTTTCATCTACAGGGATACCCCCTAAGGCCTGGCTACGGTTCCCCTGGAGGAACCCATACTATTTGACACAGAAATTATCTTCTGAACAAGGCAACAAGTATTGAGAAATAAAGCCTCCTGGATGATTCACCAGCCAGCCACTTAGCCACTGAATCCTGAGGAGCGATATCAGACACAAATTAAGGGGCCCCTCATTCAACAGACTGTGTAAGGAATTACATTGGTGGGATTTTCCAGATAAGAGGGAAGTGGCTTTGTGAAAATATATATCTACAAATGTGTAATTTAACTGAACTATCCTTGTTAATATAACTGCCCTTATAAATCACCCTTAATGAAACTGTCTTTTAATCTTTCAAGTTTGGAAGAAATTTCAGCTTCTTTGGCTTGATAATGGGACAGAAGTAAGAAATTTAGCTGTAGTTCTTGAGACATTTTTAGTTCAGGATGACAAGGGTTAAATCATTCTCTAAACAAAGATGGCCCTCTACCCATATATTCTGTTGCAGCTCAGAACAGCTACATAATAGGAAAAAGTGGACCAGTAGTTTAAATCTTTCAAGTTTAAGGAACCAAACATGATATGATATAAAGAACAATAAACTGGAAGTAAGTCTCTTGTCTCTACTGCAAAAAAAAAACTAAAAGTTTTTTTAAAAGATTAAAACAAAAATAAATTTTTAGTTTGAATTTAGTCAAATAGACTATATCTTCCTTTATAGCTTCTGCTTCTAAAATCTCTTTTGGGACCGGGGATCAAACTTGGGTCCCTGCACTTGAGAGGCAGGCAGTGGAACCACTGAGCTAAATCCCTGGCCCCAAGTACTTTTTGTTCTTAAGATTTTAGAAGCAGGGCCAGAAATTTAGCTCAGTGGTTCCAGCACCTGCCTTGCAAGCGGAAGGTCCAGAGTTCGATTCCCAGGTACCAAAAACAAAAAAGAAAAGAAAGTAAGAACAAAAAGTACTTTGTCCCTAAATTTGGGTTTTGTTTTTTTTTTTTTTCAGTATTAGGGATTAAACCCAGCGACTTCACATTAAGCTTTCTCCCCACCCCTTTTTAAATTTTTTCTTTCAAGAGAGCATCTCTGAAAGTCACTAAGTTACCGAGGGTTGGGCTCAAACTTGTGATCCTTCTGCCTCAGCCTCCCACAGTGCTGGAATTACAGGTGTGTGCCACAAGACCTGGGACTATAATTTTTTAAAGTCTTTAATCCATCTGTAATTAATACATATGGTATCAGGTGGGGACTGAAATATTGTGTGTGTGGAACTAATTATTAAACAGCTCCTCCTTTTCTTGATCATTTATAATATAACCTACCATACACCAACTTCCCTTATATGTTTAGGTCTGTTTCTAGGACTTCTACAAAGAATGTATAACCAGTGAAAAAAACAAAATAAAGCTAGACATAGTGGCGTACACCTGTAATCCCAGCACTCAGAAGGTGAAGGCAGGAGAATCGCCTTCAGTTTGAGACCAGCCAGGGCTACATAGTGACTTCAAGACCAGCCTGAACTACACAGTGAGACCCTGTCTCAACAAAACAAAATGGCTAAAAACAAAAAACATCCCAGCACTCGGGAGGCTGAGGCAAGAGGATCACCATGAGTTCAAGAGTAGCCTGGGTTACATAGTGAGTTCAAGGCCAGCCTGAACTACAAGTGAGACCCTGTCTCAAAAAAATAAAGGGGGGGTGGGATGAAAAGCACCTCAGTGCAAAAGCCCTGAGTTTAATCTCCAGTGCTTAAAAATAAAAAAAGACTAGCCTAATTTGTTCCAGCTGACTGTCCACCCTGAAAACCACTTCCTCCCTTGCAGGCCAGGAGTATCCTCTCTAAACTTATACAAGTGCCATGTAGACTCGAAAATAACTGCATGAAATTAAAGCGTAGTGGATTCAAACAGGGCTTCTACTGCCCAGGACTTACCTGGAGTTTTGCTACTTCCTTTTTGATTAGGAAGCTGACTTGGTCCCGGTCATTCCGAGAGTAATAAAGACGGCACCAAGATGGCTTCCCATCCCTGCCGGCCCGGCCAGACTCCTGGTAGTACCCAGCCATCGACTTGGCAATATTCCAGTGGGCAACAAACCTGTAGGGGGTCGAAATGCCAAGCGGCATGAGATGTAGAAGAGCTGAGTGCGCTGTGGAGGAGTGATTCTACGTCAGTAGAGCAGGGTTTCTTCACAATGGCCAGGCACAGGGAGGCTAACACTCAGGGAGGGAGAGAGAAGACGCTGGAGTAAGCTGGCTCATACACCTAGGGCCCATTGGCAGGTCTGCCTGCCATGGAGCAGCCCAGCCTCAAGACCTCTGCAGGAGTTCCAGGGGTCAATTCTAGCACATATGGAGAGCCCAAAAAACTTACAGCCAAGGGCCCAGGGGAATAAACACTAGACTTAAAAAAAAAAAAAAAAGGGCCAGGGATTTAGCTCAGTGATTCTGGCACCTGCCTCGCAAGCGCAAGGTCCTGAGTTCGATCCCTGGTACCAAAAAAAACAAAGAGCCCATGCACCACCATGCCTGGCAATTTAGGTGTTTTGTTTGTTTGTTTTTTGAGGATTTTTTTGGTGTTTTGTTTTTTTGTACCAGGGATCGAACTTGGGACCTAGCGATTGCAAGGCAGGTGGCAGAACCACTGAGCTAAATCCCTGGCTATTTTGGTTTTTTGAGATAGGGTCTCCCTGTGTAGTTCAGGCTGGCCTCAAACTTGTGACGATCCTCCTGCCTCAGCAGCTCGAGTTCTGGGATTACAGGCATGTGCCACCACGGCCAGTTGTTGCTCCCTTTTTTAGGGATGGCAGAACTGTGCTGTGCAGTCACCCGAGAGCAGGCCACACAGAAATGGTCAGTGTTGGAGCTGTGTACTGAGGACTCTCTTCTGGAGCCTCTCTCTCCTCTAGCACTAATCAGAGGACATGTGCCCTGTGCAGAGCACTAGGCAGCCCTCGAGCCAGGCCCCAACAGGAAAGTAAGGCAAGAACCACAGCTCACCTGACGTTGGCTTTGTCCACTCCCATCCCAAAACTGATGGTTGCAACAATTACAGGGATCTTCTCCTCCATCCACTCATTCTGCACCTGTGTCCTATCAGAAGCCTTCAGCCCTGGAAAGGAGGGGAATTGTGGAGAAAAGAACTCACATGTCCCATGGGTTTACCTTCTGGGGTTTGTATTAGGTTTAACACTGTACTGGGCACTTTATATGCACCCTGAGCCCATCTCTTCCCAGCTGTATGACCTTGGGCCAGGCACTTAACCTCATGGAGCCTCAGCTAATAGCTCACGTGAAGCACAGAGTATTCAGTAAATGTTAGAGCCAAAGCTAAAACTCAAGTCCATTAGCCTCCAAACCCTGTACTCTTTCAACCTGTTTTTGTTTGGTTTTTTTTAATAATACTTGGCTTTATAAAAACTCATCACCTGCTGTTGGGTGAGCACAGAGTAGGAAAAAGAATTCAGAAGTTACAACTGTCATTTTAGCCCTCATTCACGTCTAGACTCCTTTTTGTTGATTTAAGTCAATCATTTTAGCTCCACATGAGGATCGCACATAAGATAATGGGCCACCTGATTATCCAGGCTCCATAAGAGACCACTAAGTGGCCTCCGAGAGTGAAAAGGACCACGTGGCCTTACCTGCGTGATAAGCCTTGGCATTCACACCCCTGCTGCTGAGCTCTATGGCCAGCTGTTCACAAGACTCTCTAGTTCTGCAGTAAACAATGCCACAGCCCGACAACTGAACAGGGAAACACGGGGAGAAAACAAGCATGGGAAGAAAGAACAATCAGCCCACTACCACACCACCTGCTTTAAAAGAAGCTCTGTGCTTCTCTTGTCAACTTTCTAGTCTCCTCTGAGGCAGGTCACTCAGCAGAGCTCTGCCACTTTATAAAAAGCAGGACCAAAGCAGCTTAAAATCTAACCTCTTTAACTCCTCTGCCTCCTCTCTGAAAACCCTATGCAGGTCTGCAAAGGGCTCACATAGAAACTGCCTGCTTGCCTTTCATGCAAGGATACAGGACAAAGGTACCCCAGTGAAGAGCACAATGCCAGGTAATGAAAGGGACAACTCTCTTTGTGTACAAGTTTATGAAGCCTGGCTAAGGAAGCTAGGAAAACTAAAGGTCTTCAAAAACCAATGCCATGTTTATGCTAGAGTACCTTGGCCCCCCACCCAGCGTGAATGCCTCACCCCTTTGTCAGTCTTCTGTCCAAGAGCTTTGAGGCAGAAGTCCCTCAGGTTCCCATAAGGATCAGAAATCAGTTCCTTGAACTGCACATCATAGAAGAGGTTGGCCCGGAAGCAAGGAGTCTTGAAAGTGGCAACTGGTTGCTTCAGATGCAGTGCAGCAAACACATCCTCTTGGACCTGTCGGGTGGCTGTGGCAGTCAAAGCCACACATGGGGCATGTGCCAGGCGGGAGCGCAGGGCACCCAGACGCAAGTAGTCAGGACGGAAGTCATGCCCCCACTGGGAAACACAATGAGCTTCATCTACCACCAAGTAAGAAAGCAGGTGGCGGGACACAAGGGAACTCAGGATGGGTTGGAAGGAGGTAGAAGCTGCCATCTCTGGGGTGATGTACAGAAGCTTGGTCTGAGGCTTTTCTTGCTCTAGGTCAGAGAGCAACTCCTTCCTCTCCTGCATTGACAGTTTCGAGTTCAGAGAACTCACTTGTACCTTCAGGGCCAGCAAGTGATCCACCTGGTCCTAAAAGCAGGAAGGGATAAGGCCAGGAAAGGGTGTAATTGGATCTCAAGACCCAGTGGTAAATGTCATTGCAACTCCCTGAGAGATTCCCCAGCACAAAACATCTTCCTCTCACCCTCCAATATGTCTTCTCTGTGTGGAAGGGGAAGTAGTTGAGAGGACAGGCTCTGGACTCAAACCTGGATCTATTCCTGGCTCACTTAACTGCCACATGCTCATTGGCTACTTTTTTTGGGTTTTTTTTTGGTTTTTTTTTTGCGGGGGGGGGGGTGAGACAGGGTCTCACTATGTAGTTCAGTTTTAGCATATGTGCTGCTGAAGCGAGCACATCACTATGTAGGTTGGCCTCGAAGCCTTGAACTCACAGCAATCCTCCCGCCTCGGTCTCCCGAGTGCTGGGATTACAGGTGTGAGCCACCATACCCAGCATTCACTGGCTGTTTCTTAACTGAGACTCAGTTTTCTCACAATTATTAAAAACAGTAACTAACAGAATTGTGTTAAGAGTTAAGTGAAACTTTACGTCTCAAAAATGAAATGAATGTATATAAAGCACTTAGCACAAAGCTTAAGATCTAGTTAGCATTCACTATTACTGTTGTTCCCCATCAGTCTACCTTTTTTCCTAATGGCTCTTAATCACGTGGCCGTATTTCCTTAATTCTGATTCTATAAGCCCATCTGCAGACATTAAATATAGGCAGAACATCTGCAGAGCATATATTAATAAGATCTCAAACAATTTCTCATCTTTCTGTATCATGTACCTAGTCCCTTGCCAAAATAAAACATGTTGGCAGGGATTCTGCATATCAATATAGTTATCCATCCTCTTGCATCTTCTAACATCTTGAGTGCACCTGTGTAAACACGTAAAAGCAAGAGTGTGTATGTACAAATACTATTCCATAATCCTCTGGACAAAAAAGAGCAGAGGACGGTGAGGAACTTCAGGTGATCAAAGCATAGAAGACTCATTCACGAATCACAGAGTGATACAAAGGCACTAGTGGAAAAACCTACATTTGGGCAATTTAGACATCTACCACAGAGGTTCATACAGATAAATCAGAGAAAATAAGAAGCATAGATCAAATAAAGGAGATAAAAGAAAAACTTCCCATCATCTTTTTGGGCTACTATCTTCATTCCCCTAAGCCTCACCTGGATCAACGCAATGAGAGGAGAGACTACAATAGTGATGCCTTTGGCCAACAGTGCAGGTAGCTGATAGCAAAGGGATTTTCCAGCCCCTGTGGGCATACACACAAAGACATCCTTGTCACCTGCAAAAATATAAGAAGATAACATCTCATTGCTTCTGGCCTTTTCATTAAGGTTGTTGAAAATTAAATGAGTTGTAGGAAAAAGCACCCGGCAGTGCCCAGCACTTGAGAGGGTCTCAATATCGTGTTAATTTCCTTCACATCCTTTGCAGGAAAAAGGAAGAGATCCTGGGAGATTTGGAAGTGTGTGCAAATTATTTCTGGTAATCGCAGTAAAAACAAAGGTGACTAAATGAAACAGCCATGAAACCAGAATACTGGTAGAGAGAGAGCACATCTGTGTAGACGTGCAAGGACATCACTTACAGGCCTTTTGTTTATAAACATATCACTAATATTATACTGTTGCTTCCTTCTGGACAACAACCTCCATTGGTCACCACATTTCTAGTTTAAAATATTGTTACTTCTTTCCCTATCTGGGATGCAGGCCACTAAATCTTCATTAAGGGGATTACTTAGGTCACTGACCAGGTTAGATTATTAACTGCCATCCCCACTACTCTCCATATAGAAACAAACAAAAATGGAATCTAGGAACTGTTGAAAAGTCAATTTGTAGGTCTGGCTATGAAAAGTAAGAACCAGAATAGCTGAGTGGGTCTGCCAGTAAACCAGCAAAGTGTAGCCGGGCCTGATAGCACACACCTGTGATCCCAGCACTCTGGGAGGCTGAGGTGAGAGGATCTCAAGTTTAAGCCCAGTCTGGGCAACTTGGCAACTTAGACCCAGTCTCAAAATAAAGGGATGTTGGGCTGGGGATTTAGCTCAGTGGTTCCGCCGCCTGCCTCGCAAGCGCAAGGACCCAAGTTCGATCCCCGGTACCAAAAACCAAACAAACAAATAAAGGGATGTAGCTCATTGAGAAGGCCCTCGGTTCAATCCCCAGTAACAAGAAGAAAAAAAGTGCAAGCTTTGGTTGATAAGTTTAAAAGATTTCCAAAACCAGTATGGACCAAGGGTGAGAAGGTAGGGTCAGAAGGAGGGTGTTCTCCAGTGCTATGGCACAACCAACAGAAATTCAAAGGCAGGGAATTTGACAATGTTACCTTTTACTACAGCCATGGTCGCCCTCTCCTGTAAAGGCGTCTTAAAAGAGTCAAACCCAAAGACTTTCTTCAACGTGCTCCGGACTCGCCGCTCAGGGTCACAGGGAGTGGAGGATGGGTGGGTGCTCATCTTAGCAAAAAGCAATGGCCAAAAGTTAAAGCAAAGGTGGTGAAAAGACTGGCACGAGAACCCTGTTTTGTTTTTTATATACAGCTTTAATTTTTCTTCTGCAGATATAAATCTGCTATTTTGCACTCAAGCAATATATTTGTTTCAAGTAGTAAAGCTGCGGGCGAATTGCCTCAATCAATAGATTCCTGAGTGATTAACACCTTCACTTTTACGCTCGGTGAAAATAAAAACACTGCACTATCCAACCCCACAGTATAGCAGTTAGAAATCAGATCACGAGAAGAAACATAAATGTCTTCGGAATCGTCTGGAGAACGTGGAATCGTTTTTCTAAGGTCCAACTTCTACACGCGCAGTCACGACAACAACTCATCTCCCCCGCCTGCCCCAGAATCCCAACTACTTCACTCTCCTTCCTCTTGAGCCCCTGATCCAGTTTTCTCCCTTCACCGCCATTGAGTCCTTCTCTTCGCCCCAAAGATATCAGAGCCGGCCGTGAGCCGCCCAAGAGCAAAGGGCTCTGGCCCAGCCGCTGTTGTCCCCTGGTCCTGCCACTACTCCAAGACCCCCTATACAACACCCAGAACTCAGAAGCCACAGCGCTTAGCATTCCAGTCAGGGAAAACCCACACAACCTTATATCCGTCGCGCGATGACGACGTTATCCAAGAGCGTTCACGAGGGGCGGGCGAAGCTCAGAAATGGTCTTTTTGATTGGTTTTCACTTTGGCGCAAGGCCTCCTGAAAGCCGGAAGAAGTTGCCTTTCCGTGAAGAAGTCAGTTTTTTGAATCGTAGGTGTGAGCCGCGCCGGGGCTGTGGGAATAAAATGGCGGGGAAGAAGAATGTTCTGTCGTCTCTGGCAGTTTACGCGGAAGATTCAGAGCCGGAGTCTGATGGTGAGGCGGGAGTTGAAGCTGTCGGCAGCGCGGCTGGTGAGGCTCTGAATGGAAAGCTGGAAAGGGGAATCGGGTCTGCCCCGAGTAATACTCTCTTATCATAGTGCCTGGGGAGAGATGTTCACTGTGTCCCATGTATCGGGCCCCAGAACCCGGAAGCACAGTCGCAGTCGACCTGGCTTAGATACAACATTAGAGAATTTGTAGTAAGAATGAGCATTCTCCCTGTGTTTCCACTCTTTCTACTGAAACTTCTTGAGAAGCTGTGCTGGGCAGAGGGATGGACTAAAGGATAGGTATCCACTGCTAAGACATCACTACCTATTCCTTTCGGCTAGTTGTTTGATGGGGAAGAGAGATGAGTAGAATGTGTGTGATGGGTGATAAAGTCTATGTCTTGTTAAATTGATAACGTTTAATTTGGAATGTGTCCTGAACACATCTTGGAGCTTCTGCCTGGTCCTTCAAAGTGAGTAATTTTGTAAGTCTTGGATAGAATGTGGACATTTGTGAGTTATTTAAGGCTCTTAGTTGACTTTGCTGCTTTGTGAATTTTTAAAACCCCTCAGTAGCCAGGCGTGGTGGCTCACGCCTGTAATCCCAGCACTTGGGAGGCTGAGGCAGGAGGACTGCTGTAAGTTCGAGACCCAGCCTGGGTTACATAGTGAGTTCAAGGCCAGCCTGAACAGTGAGACCCTGTCTCAAAAAACAAAACAAAACAAAAAAACCATAATCTTATTCCCCTCCTCAGGTTGACAATCAATATTAGAATGGAAAGAGATTTCTTTGGGATGACAGAGCATGTTATCTAATGTATCTAAGTCTTGGGTTTCCTTTTCCCAAAAGTGAGGGACTTCAGAACAAAAATCAGTAGTCTTTGTTTCGTAGCAGAGGTAAGGTCATAGGTGCCCATAGTACAAGTTAGAGATATGTGTATCAAGAGGTGTTCAAGCAACGTGGTTTTTTTGTTTTGTTTTGGTACCGGGGATCATAGTCTGGTCCTTGCGCTTGTGCAGCAGGCGGCGAAACCACTGAGCTAAATTCCCAGCCCTAAGCAACATGGTTTGTGTTGTTTTGGGGGGTTTTTTTGGTACCAGGGATCAAACTCAGGACCTTGCCCTTGCGAGGCAGGCGCCGGAACCACTGAGCTAAATCCCTGGCCCGTAACATGGTTTGATCGTTCAAAGGGAGAGCTTCAGCTGGAGTAATAGGTGGACTAACAACTTAAGTTTTTTTGTTTTGTTCTCCTCTGTTCAGTGCTGGGAATTGAACCCTGGACCTCATACATCCTAGGCAAGTGCTCTGCCTCTGAGCTACACTCCTAGCATTAGAAGCAGAATTTAATGTTAATTTTCTTTCCTGTCCCCACCCACCCAGTACTGGGGATTGAACCCAGGGCCTTCACACTGAGCTATATTCTCAGTCCTTTTTATTGTTTATTTTTTACATTTTGAGATAGGGTCTCACTCTGTTGCTCAAGCTGGTCTTGAATTTGTAGTCCTCCTGCCTCAGCCTCCCAGAACACTGCAGTTACAGGTGTGCACTTCCACACCCAGCTTCTTCTCTTTTTAATAGTTTTATCCATGAAAACGTGGCCTCCCAAAAGGCAGAATCTGGGCTTGAGGTCACTTACATTAGGTTTAGGTTAAGCTTTTATCTTCAGAAATAGTCCTGGCTATTCAGATCACTAAAAAGCTTTCTTACATTTTTGCTCCTTTTTCCTCCTCTGTTTCAGAAGAGAAAAGTGGATTGGTATCTGATGCCTATGGCGAGGATGACTTTTCTCGTCTAGGGGGTGATGAAGATGGTTATGAGGAAGAGGAAGATGAAAACAGCAAACAGTCGGTAGGTGAATCTCTCAAATCCAGAGCTGCTCAAAGCACCATTTCATGTGTCAGAAGCTTTTCGAACTGGGCCAACAGCATTCCTTTTCATAACTAACTTCATCCCTCTGCCCCATTTGTTTAGGTTGAATATCAGTAGTTCTGCTATATTTGAAAATTACATTTGCTTTCACCTGGGTCATTTTGTATGAACTTTGGAACTGAAATTTGTGAGGCAGGACGGTGGACTATTTTATTTAATTGGATCTCAGTGGGTGTTTTACATTGGATTTCTCTGTTTAAATAGTTTATTCCATTTGTAATTATATTCATCCTAATTGGTGTTTCATGTATATCTATAATCAACTGTATTTTTTTTTTTTTTTTTTTTTTTTTTGGTACCGGGGATCGAACTCAGGTCCTTGCACTTGTGCAGCAGGCGTCGAAACCACTGAGCTAAATCCCTGGCCCTTCAGAAATGTATTTTGTGTTCTTTCATGAGACACTTTGATCCCTCTAGCTCTAGTCTTCAATGCTGATAATTTAGAGTTGACTGAAATTCTGTAGAAAAGCTTTGTAATTTCTTTTCCTGTGACTTTTCTCAGGTGCATACATACTGCTTGGATATCCATAATTTTTAATACATTTGCATAATGTGCTTTTGTGAAATCTTGGTTTGCTAGAATTTTTTCATATTTAAGCTTTTGTTTGTTTGTTTTTTGTTTTTTTGAGTCAAGGTCTCACTAGTTCATGCTGGCCTTGAAGTTACAGCATTCCATCTTCCTCAGCCTCCTGAGTGCTGGGATTATAAGTGTGCACCACCATGCCCAGCTTTTATTTTAGTAAAATCCTCTCATCACATCCCATATAGATATTCTGAAATGTGATCATATGCAGCTGAGCACTATCTCTAATTACTTGGCTGACAGCCAGGGATTTAGCTCAGCAGTTCTGCCACCTGCCTCACAAGCACAAGGTCCCGAGTTCGATCCCCAGTACCAAAAAACCCCCCAAAAACTAGTAATTATTTGGCTGATTTCATTTTAAAGAGATTTTGGAGATTACATCTAACACCTTCATTTCACTGGCAGTTAAGTCTCAAAATCATTAGTATACTTGGTTCCTGTCTCTTTGATGGTGTTTATATTAACATCTGGAGGGGTACATCATGTTTGGGTTAAAGTGTAGCTTTGTTGAAAATAACAGTTTCAAATGACATCATTTGTTCCTGGGCATTTAGTTAAAGGCTTCTGTACATTGGGAGTGTTGCAGGTGATGGAAGTGATGTGGGTTTAGCTAGCTAAGAGTAGATGGTCCGGCGTCTGCTCCTGAATTTTGAACTTTATTGCATTAGCATTCATGTTCAGTGGAATGGTGGGCTCGCTTCAGAGAATACCTTAGTCACATGGTACTTTGAGTCAGGCAGGCCTCATTTGGCTAAGGAACAGGCTGGGTAGAATGATCAATGGCAATAATATGAGCACTCAGGTGGAGGCAGAACGCACTCAATTGGGATCCAGGAAAAACTGCATTGCCCTTTAGTTCTGCCTTTCCTGGGTCACTTGGTCTGGTCATTTGGTGCCCACCTCATTGTGTTCATGTCAGTGCCAATGCCACTGAGTTGAAGTGTAGAAGTGTAGATGCATGTGAGTCACAGCATTGATGTTTTGAACAGTCAAAAATAGGTCCAAGTCTGTTGTATTTGTGGTTATGAAAGTCAAAGAAGGGGAACAAAGGAATTAGGGGAAAAGGGATTAGTAGAACTAAAGGGAAAAAGGATTAGTAAAAATAATCCTGGTTCTACTTGATATTTCAGTGGACACAATATCCCTGTTTTATCCTGTAGCCTGGTCTTTTTTTCTGAAGCAGATTGCATCTTCTCTCAACTTTTTATGTGATTTTTACCTCTGGCTTTTTATTGGTGTGGACTGTGGTACAACTGGAGTGACCATTGACTTTGAGCGGCTGATGGTTTTTTTCCTCAGAACATCTACTTTCCCCCTCTTCTTTCTTTAGTTCTGGGTCATGTGGTATAGGGGAGGGGTTCTTGGTGGGATAGCCCTGCTTGGGTACGTGGCTGTCTGCTCCAACCTCTAGTTATGCATGTGAGACCTCTCAGGCCCACCCTTTAAGCTTAATCTAATTCTTTGTCTTGTAGGAAGATGACGATTCAGAGACTGAAAAACCTGAGACTGATGACCCAAAGGTATTTGGTGTTGGCTGTGGTGGGGTGGCTGGAAAGGAATAAGGTGCTTTAATGTTCTGGCTCAGTTCCTATGTGTGGTTAAGATCTCTCCTGCTGGGCCGGGGATTTAGCTCAGTGGTTTTGCCACCTGCTGCGCAAGCACAAGGACCTGAGCTCAATCCCCAATACAAAAAAAAAAAAAAAAGTCACTCCCACTCACATACTGTGTGACCATGTGGACATTTTCTGGGGTAAAACACTTTATAGAAAACTTGGAGACCCCTAGGAATGAGTAAGTCCTGAGGTAGATTGAATTTCCAGCCTTACATATTATGCCAGGGTCTAGCCTAAAAAGGCAAGAGGCCTGTCACAGTCCCACACCCCACTCTTCCTGCATCCTAGATGGGGCTTAGTAGAGCACTGCTCCTATGGATGGGTTAGATGTGGGGGTGTTTCAAGAATCAAGTAGGTATAAGGGCTGCCTTATGTATTCTGGCTTCTCTAAATCATCTAGAAATGAGGAAGGACTCTAGCAGGATCAGGCCAACCTGAGGCCTTACTCCAGCTACTGGGGATCTTATGCCCAATCCTTGTTTTCCCAGGGGTGTCCCCTTCTACTCTTGGGCAAACCATGCAGAATGGCTTTTTTTTTTTTTTTAAACAACATAGCCATTTCTTTTCAGAAGTTTATCACTGGCAGCTGAGAGTAATTAGTAGTGATTCTTGTCATACTCCTTAGTGATCTTACAGTGATGCCCAGTTGTGATGGTTAAATTGTGCTGTGTCCTGGGCATTGGAAACGTATACACCTTTTGAGGAATTGTTCTAAGCAGACAAACATTTTTCCCCCAAAGAAAAAGACTAAACCAACTGGGCTGGGAATTTAGCTCAGTGGTTCCGCCACTTGCCTTGCAAGCATAAGAACCCGAGTTCAATCCCCAGTACCAAAAAAAAAAAAAAGTAGTCTCTCAACATCCATGGTGATTGGTTTCAGGACACCATAGTCCCATGTCCTATAGATACCAAAATCTGCAGATGTTCACACCCTTTATATAAAAGGGTATAATATTTGCATATAACTTAGGCACATCCTCCCATATACTTTTCTTCCTTTCTTTTTTTTTTCTTTTTTCACAATACCAGGGATTGAAAACGGTTTTTGCACCAAGCTGCATCCCTAGTCCTTTTTTATTTTTTGTTTTAAGACAGGGTCTTGCTAAATTGCCCAAGATGGGCTTGAACTTGCAACCCTCATGTCTCGTCACCCCAGAGTGCTGGGATTCAGGCATGTGCCACTATGCCTAACTCCTCCATATACTTGAAATCATTTCTAGGTTACTTATAATAGCTAATAATACCTAGTACAGTGTAAATGCTGTGCAAGTAATTGTTACACTGTATTATGTAGGGATTGTTCAGGTACAGAATTTTTTTTCTTTGAGAAGGTTTGTTACTGGGGATTGAACCCAGGGGCTTTCTCACTGACCTACCTCTCCAGGACTTTTTTTTTTTTTTTTTTTGGAGATAGGGTCTTGCTAAGTTGTCCAGGCTCCACTTAAAGTTGCAGTTCTTCTGTCTTAGCCTGTAGCTGCAATTTTTTAAAAAATATTTTCAGTCAGCAGCTAGTTGAAACCATAGATGCAAATCCCACATATATGAAGGGCCAGTGGCATATCTGAAAATACAGTGTAAGCTTTTCCATATTTGGACTGTTTCTGTGGTTTGGTACAGTTGTGTGCACATTCAAAGGAATCATGAAAGGCCCTGGATGATTCAGATAAAAATACTTTTTTTGGGGGGGTACCGGGGATCAAACTCAGGACCTTGCGCTTTCTTGTTTTGTTTTTGTGTTTGTCTGTTTTTTTGTTTTGTTTGGTACCAGGGATTGAACTCGGGATCTTGTGCTTGTGAGGCAGGCAGCGGAACCACTGAGCTAAATCCCCGACCCCTTCAGGACCTTGTACTTTCAAGGCAGAGGACGGAACCACTGGGCTAAATCTCCGGCCCAGATAAAAACACATTTTACCAAAACAGTAATTTTAGAGGTTGGTACAGTGGCACATGCCTGAAGTCTCACACTTTAGAGGCTGAGGCAGGAGGATCACAAATTTGAGTCCCACCTGGATAGCTTAGCAAGACTCTGTCTCAAAATAAAAGGGCTGGGGATATAGCTTAGTGGGAGAACACCTCTGGGTTCAATCTCCAGGGCCAGAGGCAGACAGGCAGGCAGGCAGACAATGATTTGTGTGGGGGGTTTTTTGAGGGGTTTTTTTGGTTTTGGTTTTGGTTTTTTGTTTTTTATTTTTTATTTTTTGGTATCAGGGATCGAACTCGGGTCCTTGTGCTTACACAGCAGGCGGAGAAACCACTGAGCTAAATCCCCAGCTCTTGAGAGTTTTTTTTTTTTTGAGATAGGGTCTCACTTTGTAGTTCAGGCTAGCCCTGAACTCACTACATATCCCAGGCTGGCTTCAAACTTGTGGCGATCCAAGACAGAGAATGATTTGACACTAGCATGCAAGAGAAAGAAAATATGAACCCTAGAAATTAAATGCAAGCTATTTTCTGTGCAGAGTAAAAAAATCAGGCCTACAAACTTCCCAGATTTTCCTGGCAGGAGAGTATGGACAGACTTGTGGGCCACTTCAAACATGGTCCTACTCTATTCAGGCTACAAAAAGAAAACCACAGTACAGTAGTAGTAGTCTTTTGTCGTAAGATTTGGGATGTGTGGACCTTAGAGCCTGCATATAAAACAAGTCAAGTGGTAGGGCTTGAGTTGTGGAGATAAAAGAGGATTTGTGGGACCTAGAGTCTTCACGTGTACAGTTGTTGCTTTCTTGCTTAAAGCCTTGCGGAGGAGTTGCCTGGTGTGTTGGGTGCATGTACCTGACTGTCACCCCTTCTAGAGTGCTGTGATCCCAACAATGAATTCTTGAGGAAAGATGCATTTATGAAAAGGGACCCATGAAAAATATAGCAGGCTTTACTGTCTGTCTGTCTTGGAGCAGTTAATAAAGGATAGGGGAGGGCCTGGGATGTAGCTCAGTGGTGCCGCCACCTGTCTAGCAAGCGCAAGGTCCCAAGTTCTATCCCCAGTACCAAAAAAAAAAAAAGAAAAGAAAAGAATAGGGGGAAAAACCTGAAAAGGCAGGTTTAAGAAGATTGTGAATGTGTCTTATGCTCAGCCATCCCTTTCTAGTCCTACAGCAAGGCTGGAAAGACTTGTCATTCAGACTTACCCCTTGACCTGTGTGCTTTGCTGTTCCTCCTTCAGTCATTTGAATTTCAAGTCTTACTGTGCAAAGAAGTTTTCATGTAATAATTTCTGTTCCTGTTAGGCAGGCCTCAAAAGTCAGAACACAAAATCCAGCCCTCTAAGTGACTAGATTTAGTTCTTTTGGGGGGGGGGGTGATCAGAGGGTTTAGACAGAGCCTACCAGTTTAGATGTCTTCTAGTCCCTGTGGATGCCAGAGGTCACCGTGGAGAGTCCCCATGGCCATCCCCAGTGACTGGAAGCAGTCCCCAGCATGAGGCTCCAATGGTTCTCCTGGACCTGATGTCCTCCTGCCTGAGTTTACATCACAAAGTTCAAGGTAGAAGCTTGTACGTCAAATCCAGAACTTTTCTGGCACATTTAAATTTTAATTAACTTTATTGATTATTTTAAAGATTAAAATTCTTGTTGTTGTTGTTATTTTTGTTTTTTTGTTTTTTTTTTGTTTTTTGTGGTGCCAGGGATCGAACTCAGGACTTTGGGCTTGTGAGGCAGGCATGGTGCCACTGAGCTAAATCCCCAGCCCTTGTTGTTTTTTTGTTTTTTGGTAATGGGGATCAAACTCGGGTCCTTGCGCTTACGCAGCAGGGCAGGCCTCGAGACCACTGAGCTAAATCCCTGGCTCTAGATTAAATGTGAATATTTTTTGTTTTTGTTTTTGTTTTTTTGGTACCTCGGGTCCTTCTGCTTTCGAGGCAGGGGGTGGAACCACTGAGCTAAATCCCCAGCCCTGTTGTTGTTTTTGTACCAGGGATCAAACTCAGGACCTTGCATTTGTGAGGCAGGCACCAGAACCACTGAGCTAAATCCCCAGCCCTTGTTGGTTTTTAAAGACAGTCTCGTGATGTATTTCAGGGTGGCCTTGAACTCACTGTGTAGCCCAAGCTGGCCTTGAACTTGCAGTGATTCTCCTGTCTAGCTTCCCAAGTATTAGGATTACAGGTGGGCGCCACCAGGCCCAGCTAAAGATTAAAATCATTAACCCTTAATTTGACTTTCTGCCTTAAATATATAAAGTTTCTAACAATATGACATGTTATTAGAGATCTTAGCAAATAAGTTGCTGTGGTAGCTTTTTTCCACCAGGTGGCATTTTCCTTTATACTTTTGTCTGTCCTTCCCCCTCCACCCTGCTCCCTCAGTATTGGGGATTAAGCCTAGGTAGGCCTTGCACATGCTGGCTAAGCACTGTACCACTGAGTTACATCCATGCCCTTTTTAACTTTATTTTGAGATAGGGTCTCAGTAGATTGCCTAGGTTGGCTTTGAACTCATAATCCTCCCACGTTTTGGCTGGGATTACAGGCAGGTGCCACTGTACCCAGCTTTCATTTAATTATAGTGATGGAGGGGGGTTGGGAGGTTAAGACAAGGTCTCAATGTGTACTTCAGGCTGGCCTAAAACTCACAGCAGTCCTCCTGCCTCAGCCTCCCAAGTGCTGGAATTGCAGGCATGTGTATTTACCCAGTTATAAATTGGGGATCCCAAAGAGCCTTTGTTCATGTTGGTTTTTTCTACTGATGTTTACTATCTTAGAAGTTAAAACTGAGAAAAATTTCAATTATATACATTCAGGGGCCGGGGATTTAGCTCAGTGGTTCCGGCACCTGCCTCGCAAGTGCAAGGTCCTGAGTTCAATCCCCGGTACAAAAAAAAAAAAAAAAAAAAATTATATATATTCATTTCTGGTTTTTTTTGTTTTTTTGAGACAGAGTCTCACTATGTAGTTCAGGCTGGCCTTAAACTCACTGTATCCCAGGCTGGCCTCAAACTCACAGTGACCTTCCTGCCTCAGCTTCCCAAGTGCTGGGCTTACAGGTGGGCACCACCACCCCTGGAAAAATTATATATACTTATTTTAAAATAAAAGTCAATCCATTACGTATTAACATACATAACATTTTTCTGAAAAATAACTATTTCCAAAACAAAAAAGGATGTTAGTATAGAATGGCGTTGTTTTATCCTTTACAACTCTCTTTAATGTGCCACTTAACAGAAGACAGCTAGATCCACATAACAGTGTCTGGATTCAGTCTGTTACCCTATGTTTTTTGTTAAGTTTTTTGTTTTGGTTTTGGCCGTACTGGGAAGAACTGTGTTAGACAGTCTTCTACCACTGAGCTACACCCCCAGCACTTCTTATTTTTTGAGACTGGCTCTCGCTAAGATGCCAAGACTGGCCTCAATTTTGTCCCTTCTGCCTCAGCCCCCAAGTAGTTGGGATTATAGACATGCACCACCACATCCAGCTTGGTCAAAGTATTTGAGGAAAATCTGGCTTTACACAGGTAGTTGAAGGGGGGAAAGTAACTGTAGTTATTCTTTGATACATCATCAAAACTCAACAAGAGGTAGTTTCCCAAAGGTTAGTTGCAATGTGGAAGGTGAAACCCTACTCAGTGAACTTTTTGTATTAAACTATAAGTCTGCCTTACACTTCCGATGGGTCTTTTACCTGCTGGTGATTTTATATTATCAGGCACTGATGATTTGAACAATGTTGGTTTCCTGAGTAAAGCAAATTTCCTAAATATTGATACATTTGGTCTTATAGTATCCAAAAAGTTGTATTTGCTAGTGACATCACTGTTCTTAGACAAGCTATTAAGTATTAAAAAGCAGTCAGGGTTACAGTAGGGAGTACATTTTCCAAGGTCCTAGTAATTTTTCCTTGGAAGCTTTAAACTTTATTGCCACTAACCACCACCAGAGTTTTCCTTGGAGTGGTGCACTTCATTCTTGTCAAGTGCTTTTTTTTTTTTTTTGTACCGGGGATTGAACTTGGGACCTTGTGCTTTCGAGGCAGGCAGCGGCACCACTGAGCTAAACCCCCAGCCTCCTTCATTTTTGAGAAAATGTCTCTGCCAAATACACAAGTTCAAATAACAAGGTTGTCAGTCATTTGTTCCTTACCAGGTGTGGTGATACTCTCCTGTAATCTCAGCACTCTGGCAGGGTGAGGCAGGAGGATTTAAAATTTGAGCCTAGCCTGGGCAATTTGGTGACCTAGTGAGACACTTGTCTCAAAACAAAAAATGGCTGGGGATATAGCTCAGTGTGAAGGCCCTAGGCTCAATCACAAGTAACACACACATACAGAAGGTGTCCCAAGGGGCTAGGGACATGGCCCAGTGCAAAGCCACTGGGTTCAGTCCCCATCATGGGGAGTGGGAAGGTGTTCCTTGAGGAACAACAGCTAGTTTAGCTTGTAAGTCAGACAGTCATGTAGTAATCCTTTTCCTTAAGGCTTCCATCTTACTTTGGTATGAAACAGAAGTATTCGTGCACACCTTTCATGTCATCATACCTAACATTAAAGAGATTTGTACTCAAGGGTCAAGATTGAATAAACAATCATTTTAACTGCTTTGCCAAAGGTGTTCTTAAATGAAATTGGCTGCTTTGGGCCAGGGATTTAGCTCAGTGGTTTCGCCACCTGCTGCACAAACGCAAAGATCTGAGTTCGATCCCCGGTACCCAAAAAAAAAAAAAAAAACAAACAAACTGGCTGCTTTGTTTTGTTTGTAACCACATCATGTAAGGAAAAGACAAAGGAGCCAGAGGAGATAGGGCTTGGAAAGAGCTGGCGGTGACATTCTGATATTTGAAGGTTTGGAAGGGAAAGGGGGTGGCTCCCAGGTCCAGAACATGACGCAGTGCACAGAATTACATGGTATGCCTTCACATTATAAAGAGCTTCTTTTCATGTCTGGGCCAAAAGTGAGTTGAGCTGCAAGTCCCCTAGAAATTTATAGTCTGTGCATGGTGATACACACTCGTAATCCCAGCACTCCAGAGGCTGAACCAGGAGGATCATGAGTTAGTTCAAGGGCAGCCTGGACTACATTGCCTGGACTGTCTCAGGGAATCAGTTTCTTTTTTTTTTCTTTGGTACCAGGGATTGAACTCAGGACCTTGCGCTTGCAAGGCAGGCGCCAGAACCACTGAGCTAAATCCCCAGCCCGAGGACTGTCTCAGAAAACACAAAGTAGGAAAGAAATTTGGGGATGAGGTTGGACTAAACCCCTAAGGAGTTCCCTAGGAGCCTCCTGGGAAAGAACTTGGGTATTCCG
Organism: Heterocephalus glaber; assembly: GCF_053883595.1. NCBI lineage: Eukaryota > Metazoa > Chordata > Mammalia > Rodentia > Bathyergidae > Heterocephalus > Heterocephalus glaber. The sequence goes on along the minus strand of NW_028258173.1, from coordinate 6,212,301 downwards.
AAGAAGCTGAATTGAGTACTCCTGAACATTATTATCTGCTGACTTATAAAAGTGCCAAGACTATGGAAATTGGCCTAATTTTTATCCCTCTAATGTTTGGAGTTATGGATCATTGCAAGGTCCCCCATTTGGGAGTTTGAAGAAAAGATGGTAACTCCAGGGCCAAGGATTTAGCTCAGT